>NC_141879.1:98501439-98804469 GCF_056163025.1 Triticum urartu
GAAATGGTCAAGACATGAAGATTAATATATTGGAAGCCTACATTTGGACATCGGAAGAGTTCCGGCTGAAATCGGGATTTTGCCGGAGCGCCTGAGGGGTTACCGGAACCCCCTGATACGTCTATGTCGTATCTATAATTTTTGATTGTTCCATGCCAATATTCTACAACTTTCATATACTTTTGGCAACTTTTTATACTATTTTTGGGACTAACATATTGATCTAGTGCCCAGTGCCAGTTCCTGTTTGTTGCATGTTTTTTGTTTAGCAGAATATCCATATCAAACGGAGTCCAAACGGGATAAAAACTAACGGAGACTTTTTTTTGGAATATATGTGATTTTTGGGAAGAAAAATCCACGCGAGAGGATGCCCGAGGGGGCCACGAGGCAGGGGGCGCGCCCCTGACCCTCGTGGCCACCCCGTAAGGCGGTTGGTGCCCTTATTTCGCCGCAAGAAAGCTAATATCCGGATAGAGACCGTGTTAAAATTTCAGCCCAATCGGATTTACGGATCTCCGGGAATATAAGAAACGGTGAAAGGGTAGAATCTGAGAACGCAGAAACAGAGAGAGACAGAGAGACAGATCTAATCTCGGAGGGGCTCTCACCCCTCCCAAGCCATGGAGGCCATGGACCAGAGGGGAAACCCTTCTCCCATCTAGGGAGGAGGTCAAGGAAGAAGAAGAAGGAGGGGGGCTCTCTCCCCCTCGCTTCTGGTGGCGCCTGAGTGCCACCGGGGGCCATCACCATCACCGCAATCTTCACCAACAACTTCATCGCCATCATGACCAACTCTTCCCCCCTCTATGCAGCGGTGTAACCTCTCTCTTGCCCGCTGTAATCTCTACTTAAACATGGTGCTCAACGCTATATACTATTTCCCAATGATGTATGGCTATCCTATGATGTTTGAGTAGATCCGTTTTGTCCTATGGGTTATTTGATGATCGTGATTGGTTTGAGTTGCATGTTTTATTATTGGTGTTGTCCTATGGTGCTCTCCGTGTCGCGCAAGCGTGAGGGATTCCCACTGTAGGGTTTGCAATATGTTCATGATTTGCTTATGGTGGGTGGCGTGAGTGATAGAAGCACAGACCCGAGTAAGTAGGTTGTTTATGTATGGGATAATGGTGACTTGATACTTTAATGCTATGGTTGGGTTTTACCTTAATGATCTTTAGTAGTTGCGGATGCTTGCTAGAGTTCCAGTCATAAGTGCATGTGATCCAAGTAGAGAAAGTATGTTAGCTTATGCCTCTCCCTCAAATAAAATTGCAATAATGATTACCGGTCTAGTTATCGATTGCCTAGGGAAAAATAACTTTCGCGTGACAAAAAGCTCTCTACTAAAACTAACTTAGTTGTATCTTTATCTAAATAGCCCCTACTTTTTATTTACTTGCTCTTTATATTAGCTTGCAAACCTATCCAAAAACACGAAATACCAAAAAAAATAGGTAAAGCGAACGTCAAGCGTGCGTAGAGTTGTATCGGTGGTCGATAGAACTTGAGGGAATATTTATTCTACCTTTAGCTCCTCGTTGGGTTCGACACTCTTACTTATCGAAAACTGTTGCGATCCCCTATACTTGTGGGTTATCAAGACCTTTTTCTGGCGCCGTTGTCGGGGAGTCATAGCATGGGGTGAATATTCTCGTGTGTGCTTGTTTGCTTTATCACTAAGTAAATTTTATTTGTTGTTCTTCGTTGTTCTTTATCTTTAGTTATGGATATGGAACACGAATACCAAAAAATTAGGTTTACCTGCTACTCATGGAGATGGGGAACCTCCTAAAACCCTCGATGCTCATTATGTGAAAGAGATTATTTACTACTTTGATAATCCTAAGAAAACCCCATTCAATTATGTTATGGGAGACATGTTGGATCAACGTGAATACTTTAGGGATTATCGCTTGACTCAAAAAGGGAAACTATTATGGGATCAAATTTATATGTTGAAGTGGTATGCTAGGCAACTATGCTTGAGATATGATTATACTTGTTGCTCTAGGATGAAGGCTCCACACCTTCCCTTTTCATGCAAATTTCAAGATAATGAAACCTTGGCTTCTTATGCTAGAGGTATATATGATTACTATGATGTGGAACAAATAGAAGAATTTGTTGCTTTTAACGGTGCTTATGAAATTGAATCTTTGTTTGAAAAGTATGAAGCTTTTGATGATGATGTTTATAGGACTGAAAATTTTGCTATATTGAAATATTTCTATGAGAATTATGAATACAATTCCTATATTTATGCACTTATTGAGCAAGTCTCCGCTATCCAAGAAGAGACTAATATTTTGCAGGAGTCTATGGAAGAAGAAATTGATGAAACTGTGAGCCCATTGGATGAAAAAGATGATGAGGAGAGCGAAGAACAAAAGGAGGAAGAGCGGATTAGCTACCCGTTCCCACCTTCTAATGAGAGTAACTCTTCAACTCATACATTGTTTAATTTCCCTTCGTGCTTACCGAAGGATGAATGTTATGATGATTGTTATGATCCCGTTGATTCTTTTGAAATATCCCTTTTTGATGATGCTTTCTATGCTTGTGGCCATGATGCCAATATGAATGATGCTTATGGAGATGAACTTGCTATAGTTCCGTATGTTAAACATGAAAATGTTGCTATTGCACCCACGCATGGTAGTCCTATTATCTTTTTGAATTCTCCCAACTACACTATACCGGAGAAGTTTGCTTTTATTACGGATTATATTGATGGGTTGCACTTTACTGTTGCACGTGATGATTTTGATAGATATAATATGCATGTGCTTGCTGCTCCTACTTGCAATTATTATGAGAGAGGAACTACATCTCCACCTCTCTATGTTTCCCACACGAAAAAATTGCAAGAAACTATTTATACTATGCATTGGCATTTACTTTGTGTGCATGAATTGTTCTTTTATAACATGCCGATGCATAGGACGAGAGTTAGACTTCGTTGTTGCATGATATATGTTAATTTGTGTTCACTACTAAATTACAAATCATTGTTAATTAAAATTGGCGTTGATATACCTTGGGATCCGGGTGGATTCATTACTTGAGCACTTTATGCCTAGCTTAATGGCTTTAAAGAAAGCGCTGCCAGGGAGACAACCCGGAAGTTTTAGAGAGTCTGTTGTGTGCTTTTATAAGGTTTAAATATAAAAATAATGTGCCAAGGTTTGCCTTTAGGATGTTTTAGATGCTTGTTGGTTTGTACGGTGCAGGACAGAAACTTTGGCTGTAGCGCGCGATTTTACATTTTTTTACTGGAACGTCAAATGGTTCTGATTCTTTTTGCACTGTCTTTCTATACAAATTGTTTATTTTTCCTAATTTTGGCAGAATTTTTCAAGTATCAGAAGTATGGTGAATGTTCAGATTATTACAGACTGTTCTGTTTTAGACAGATTCTGTTTTTGATGCATAGTTTGCTTGTTTCGATGAAACTATCGATTCATATCAGTGGATTAAGCCATGAAAAAGTTATACTACAGTAGACACAATGCAAAAACAAAATATGAATTGGTTTGCAATATTATTTAGAGTAGTGATTTGCTTTATTATACTAACGGATCTTACCGAGCTTTCTGTTGAAGTTTTGTGTGGATGAAGTGTTCGATGATCTAGAAGGTCTCGATGTGAGAAGAAGGAAGAGAGGCAAGAGCTCAAGCTTGGGGATGCCCAAGGCACTCCAAGTAAATATTCAAGGAGAGTCAAGCGTCTAAGCTTGGGGATGCTCCGGAAGGCATCCCCTCTTTCTTCAACAAGTATCGGTATGTTTTCAGATTCGTTCCGTTCATGCGATATGTGCAATCTTGGAGCGTCTGTATTCATTAGTTTTCATTTTTCTTTTATGCACCATGCTGGTATGGGATAGTCCTGGTTGATTTATAGAATGCTCTTTGCACTTCACTTATATCTTTTGAGTATGGCTTTATAGAATGCTTTATGTGCTTCACTTATATCATTTGAAGTTTGGATTGCCTGTTTCTCTTCACATAGAAAACCGCCATTTGTAGAATGCTCATTTGCTTCACTTATATTTGTTAGAGCGGGGGCATATATTTTTTAGAAATAATTAAACTCTCTTGCTTCACTTATATCTATTTAGAGGGTTGACAGGAACTGGTCATTCACATGGTTAGTCATAAAATCCTACATAAAACTTGTAGATCGCTGAATATGATATGTTTGATTCCTTGCAATAGTTTTGTGATATAAAGATAGTGATATTAGAGTCATGCTAGTGGGTAGTTGTGGATTAGTAGAAATACTTGTGTTGAGGTTTGTGATTCCCGTAGCATGCACGTATGGTGAAACGTTATGTAATGAGCATGATTTATTTATTGATTGTCTTCCTTATGAGTGGCGGTCGGGGACGAGCGATGGTCTTTTCCTACCAATCTATCCCCCTAGGAGCATGCGCGTAGTACTTTGTTTCGATAGCTAATAGAATTTTGCAATAAGTATGTGAGTTCTTTATGACTAATGTTGAGTCCATGGATTATACGCACTCTCACCCTTCCACCATTGCTAGCCTCTCTAGTACCACGCAACTTTCTCCGGTACCATAAACCCATCATATACCTTCCTCAAAACAGCCACCATACCTACCTATCATGGCATTTTGATAGCCATTCCGAGATATATTGCCATGCAACTTCCATCATCATCATATACATGACCTGAGCATTCATTGTCATATTGCTTTGCATGATCGTAAGATAGCTAGCATGATGTTTTCATGGCTTGTCCGTTTTTTGATGTCATTGCTACGCTAGATCATTGCACATCCCGGTACACCGCCGGAGGCATTCATATAGAGTCATACCTTGTTCTAGTATCGAGTTGTAATATTGAGTTGTAAGTAAATAAAAGTGTGATGATCATCATTATTAGAGCATTGCCCCAGTGAGGAAAGGATGATGGAGACTATCCCCCACAAGTCGGGATAAGACTCCGGACGAAAAATAATATATATATATATATATATATATATATATATATGTATGTATATATATGTATATATATATAAGAGAAAGGTCAAAAAAAGAGAAGGCCCCCAAAAAAGAGAAAATAAAAAAATGAGAGAAAAAGAGAGAAGGGGCAATGCTACTATCCTTTTTCCACACTTGTGCTTCAAGGTAGCACCATGTTTTTCATATAAAGAGACTCTTGAGTTATCACTTTCATGTACTAGTGGGAATTTTCATTATAGAACTTGGCTTGTATATTCCGATGATGGGCTTCCTCAAACGCACGAGGTCTTCATGAGCAAGCAAGTTGGATGCACACCCACTTAGTTTTCAGTCTGAGCTTTCATACACTTATAGCTCTTAGTGCATCCGTTGCATGGCAATCCCTACTCACTCACATTGACATCAATTGATGGGCATCTCCATAGCCCGTTGATTAGCCGCATCGATGTGAGACTTTCTCCTTTTTTGTCTTCTCCACACAACCTCCACCATCATATTCTATTCCACCTATAGTGCTATGTCCATGGCTCATGCTCATGTATTGCGTGAGGGTTGAAAACGCTGAAGCGCGTTAAAAAGTATGAACCAATTGCTCGGCTTGTCATCGGGGTTGTGCATGATTTGAATATTTTGTGTGGTGAAGATGGAGCATAGCCAGACTATATGATTTTGTAGGGATAACTTTCTTTGACCATGTTATTTTTAAAAGACATGATTGCTTTATTAGTAGGCTTGAAGTATTATTGTTTTTATGTCAAATGATAGACTATTGCTTGGAATCACTCGTGTCTTAATATTCATGCCATGATTAGATACATGATCAAGATTATGCTAGGTAGCATTCCACATCAAAAATTATCTTTTTTATCATTTACCTACTCGAGGACGAGCAGGAATTAAGCTTGGGGATGCTGATACATCTCCGTCGTATCTATAATTTTTTATTGTTCCATGCCAATATTCTACAACTTTCATATACTTTTGGCAACTTTTTATACTATTTTTGGGACTAACATATTGATCCAGTGCCCAGTGCCAGTTCCTGTTTGTTGCATGTTTTTTGTTTCGCAGAATATCCATATCAAACGGAGTCCAAACGGGATAAAAACTGACGAAGATTGTTTTTGGAATATATGTGATTTTTGGGAAGAAAAATCCACGCGAGACGATGCCCGAGGGGGCCACGAGGCAGGGGCGCGCCCCTGACCCTCGTGGCCACCCTGTAAGGCAGTTGGTGCCCTTCTTTCGCCGCAAGAAAGCTAATATCCGGGTAGAGATCGTGTTAAAATTTCAGCCCAATCGGAGTTACGGATCTCCGGGAATATAAGAAACGGTGAAAGGGTAGAATCTGAGAACGCAGAAACAGAGAGAGACAGAGAGACAGATCCAATCTCGGAGGGGCTCTCGCCCCTCCCAAGCCATGGAGGCCATGGACCAGAGGGGAAACCCTTCTCCCATCTAGGGAGGAGGTCAAGGAAGAAGAAGAATGAGGGGGGCTCTCTCCCCCTCGCTTTCGGTGACGCCGGAGTGGCACCGGGGGCCATCATCATCACACAAATCTTCACCAACAATTTCACCGCCATCATCACCAACTGTTCCCCCTCTATGCAGCGGTGTAACCTCTCTCTTACCCTCTGCAATATCTACATAAACATGGTGCTCAATGCTATATATTATTTCCCAATAATGTATGGCTATCCTATGATGTTTGAGTAGATCCGTTTTGTCCTATGGGTTATTTGATGATCGTGATTGGTTTGAGTTGCATGTTTTATTATTGGTGCTGTCCTATGGTGCTCTATGTGTCACGCAAGTGTGAGGGATTCCCGCTGTAGGGTTTGCAATATGTTCATGATTTGCTTATGGTGGGTGGCGTGAGTGACAGAAGCACAGACCCGAGTAAGTAGGTTGTTTACGTATGTGATAAAGGGGACTTGATACTTTAATGCTATGGTTGGGTTTTACCTTAATGATCTTTAGTAGTTGTGGATGCTTGCTAGAGTTCCAGTCATAAGTGCATATGATCCAAGTAGAGAAAGTATGTTAGCTTATGCCTCTCCCTCAAATAAAATTGCAATAATGATTACTGGTCTAGTTATCGATTGCCTAGGGACAAATAACTTTCACGTGACAAAAAGCTCTCTACTAAACTAACTTAGTTGTGTCTTTATCTAAGCAGCCCCTACTTTTTATTTACTTTCTCTTTATTATCTTGCAAACCTATCCAAAAACACCTACAAATTACTACTAGTTTCATACTTGTTCTAGGTAAAGCGAACGTCAAGCGTGTGTAGAGTTGTATCGGTGGTCGATAGAACTTGAGGGAATATTTGTTCTACCTTTAGCTCCTTGTTGGGTTCGGCACTCTTACTTATCGAAAACTGTTGCCATCCCCTATACTTGTGGGTTATCACCCCCGGGGGTTAATGGGCCTTGTTGGGCCCTAGTGGAGAGAGAGAGAGGGGCCGGCCAGGGCAGGCCGCGCGCTCCTCCCCCTCTGGTCCGAATTGGACTAGGAGAGGGGGGGGCGCCCCCCTTTCCTTCTCCTTCTCCCCCTTCCTTTCCCCCTCCTAGTAGGAGTAGGATTCAGGAAAGAGGGGAATCCTACTCCTACTAGGAGGAGGATTCCTCCTCCTGGCGTGCCCTCTAGGGCCTGCCGGCCTCCCCCCTTGTTCCTTTATATACGGGGGCAGGGGGCACCTCTAGACACACAAGTTGATCATTGATCTCTCCCAGCCGTGTGCGGTGTGATACGTCTCCATCGTATCTACTTTTCCAAACACTTTTGCCCTTGTTTTGGACTCTAACTTGCATGATTTGAATGGAACTAACCCGGACTGACGCTGTTTTCAACAGAATTGCCATGGTGTTATTTATGTGCAGAAACAAAAGTTCTCGAAATGACCTGAAACTTCACGGAACGTCTATTTGTAAATAATAAAAAATCCTTGCAAAAGATGAAGACCAGGGGGCCCACACCCTAGCCACGAGGGTGGGGGGCGCCCCCCCCCCCCCCAGGGCGTGCCCCCTACCTCGTGGGCCCCCTGGAGCTCCTCCGACCTCGACTCCAACTCTATATATTTGGTTTCAGAGAGAAAAAAATCAGAGAGAAGGATTCATCGCGTTTTACGATACGAAGCCGCCGCCAAGCCCTAAAACCTCTCGGGAGGGCTGATCTGGAGTCCGTTCTGGGCTCCGAAGATGGGAATCCATCGCCATCGTCATCATCAACCTTCCTCCATCACCAATTTCATGATTCTCACCGCCGTGCGTGAGTAATTCCATCGTAGGCTTGCTGGACAGTGATGGGTTGGATGAGATTTATCATGTAATCGAGTTAGTTTTGTTAGGGTTTGATCCCTAGTATCCACTATGTTCTAAGATTGGTGTTGCTATGACTTTGCTATGCTTAATGCTTGTCACTAGGGCTCGAGTGCCATCATTTCAGATCTGAACCTATTATGTTTTCATCAATATATGAGATTTCTTGATCCTATCTTGCAAGTCTATAGTCACCTATTATGTGTTATGATCCATTAACCCCGAAGTGACAATAATCGAGATACTTACCGGTGATGACCGTAGTTTGAGGAGTTCATGTATTCACTATGTGTTAATGCTTTGGTCTGGTACTCTATTAAAAGGAGGCCTTAATATCCCTTAGTTTCCGCTAGGACCCCACTGCCATGGGAGGGTAGGACAAAAGATGCCATGCAAGTTCTTTTCCATAAGCACGTATGACTATATTCGGAATACATGCCTACATTACATTGATGAATTGGAGTTAGTTCTATGTCACCCTAGGTTATGCCTGTTACATGATGAACCACATCCGGCATAATTCTCTATCACCGATCCATTGCCTACGAGCTTTCCATATATTGCTCTTCGCTTATTTACTTTTCCGTTGCTATTGCTATCATCACTACAAAATACCAAAAACACTACTTTTGCTATCATTACCTTTTGCTACCGTTACCACTACTATCATATTACCTTGCTACTAAACACTTTGCTGCAGATATTAAGTTTCTGGGTGTGGTTGAATTGACAACTCAGCTGCTAATACTTGAGAATATTCTTTGGCCCCCCTTGTGTCGAATCAATAAATTTGGGTTGAATACTCTACCCTTGAAAACTGTTGCGATCCCCTATACTTGTGGGTTATCAAGACTATTTTCTGGCGCCGTTGCCGGGGAGCATAGCTCTATTCTTTGAGTCACTTGGGATTTATATCTGCTTATCATTATGAAGAACTTGAGAGATCCAAAAACCAAGATTTATCCCTCAACTATGAGGGGAGGTAAGGAACTGCCATCTAGCTCTGCACTTGATTCACCTTCTGTTTTGAGTAAGCTTGCGACACCTAAACCTGCTTCTGTTATTAATTCTGATATGTCGCATGTTATTGATGATGCCACTTCTGCTATGCATGACACTTATGATGAAACTACTTCTATGCTTGATACTACTGTGCCACTTGGTGAATTTCTTGATGAACAACTTGCTAGGGTTAGAGAGAATCAAATTATTGAAACTGATAATATTGACGAAAGTGATGATGAAGACTCTCCCCCTAATCAATATGAATCACCTGTTATTCCCGAGGGTTATGTTTTTGAAAAAGAAGCTGCTCTAGCTATTTTAGCTTGCAAAGATAGATACGAGCTCAAGAGGTTATTAGCTAAATGGAAGAAGCAATCTCTTAATGCTAGAATGAAACCTGACCCTGCTTTTGCTACTTCACCTATCTGTGTTACTGATAAGGATTGTGAATTCTCTGTTGATCCTGATATAATTACTTTGGTTGAATCTGATCCTTTTCATGGTTATGAATCTGAAACTTTTGTGGCACATCTTACTAAATTAAATGATATAGCCACCCTGTTCACTAATGATGAGAGAACTCGTTACTTTTATATCCTTAAAATATTTCCGTTCTCATTAAAGGGTGATGCTAAGATATGGTTTAATTCTCTTGATCCTGGTTGTGTGCGTAGTCCCCAGGATATGATTTATTACTTCTCTGCTAAATATTTCCCTGCTCATAAGAAACAAGCTGCTTTGAGGGATATATATAATTTTGTGCAAATTGAAGAAGAGAGTCTCCCACAAGCTTGGGGGAGGATTCTCCAATTACTTAATGCTTTGCATGATCATCCTCTTAAGAAAAATGAAATACTTGATATCTTTTATAATGGACTAACCGATGCTTCCAGAGATTACCTGGATAGTTGTGCTGGTTCTGTTTTCAGGGAGAGAACACCGGATGAAGCTGAAATTCTATTGAATAATATGTTGACAAATGAAAATAATTGGACACTTCCTGAGCCAGCTCCTGAGCCTATTCCTAAACCAACTCCGAAGAAGAGAGGTGTTCTATTTCTCAGTCCTGAAGATATGCAAGAGGCAAAGAAATCTATGAAAGAAAAAGGTATTAAAGCTGAAGATGTTAAGAATTTACCTCCTATTGAAGCAATACACAGTCTTAATTTACCGCCTGTTGAAGAAACATATGATCTTAATCCATTACCTATTGAAGGAATCCATGGTCTTGATAACCCGACACAGGTAGTAAAGGTAAATTCTCTCTATAGATATGATAAAGCTGAAATCCCATTTACTAAGTTTGCTAGCCCATGCTTAGATGAGTTTGATAAATTTAAGGTTAAGCAAGAAGATTTTAATGTTTATTTTGGTAGAAAATTGAAATACAATTCAAATATGCTTGAACACTTGGGTGATTATATGGCTAATATCAAAGGTGAACTTAAAGTTATTAGTAAACATGCTTCTATGGTTACCACTCAAGTAGAACAAGTACTTAAGGCTCAAAATGGTTTTCTCAATGAATTGAATAGTAATAATAATGATTATGCTGTTAGAGTGGCTACTAGAACTGGTAGAATGACTCAGGAACCTTTGTATCCTGAAGGCCACCCTAAGAGAATTGAGAAAGATTCTTAGAGAAATAATATAGATGCACCTAGTCCTTCTAAAAGGAAGAAAAAGAAAAATGATAGGACTCTGCATGCTTCTAGTGAACTTATTACTGAAACACCTGAGAATCCAAATGATATTTCTATTTCTGATGTGAAACACAATCTGGTAATGAACATGAAACTAGTGATAATGTTAATGATAATGTTCAGATGATGCTCAACCTAGCAATGATAATGATATAGAAACTGAACCTACTGTTGATCTTGATAACCCACAATCAAAGAATCAACGTTATGATAAGAAAGACTTTGTTGCTAGGAAACATGGTAAAGAAAGAGAACCATGGGTTCAGAAACCCATGCCTTTTCCTCCCAAACCATCCAAGAAAAAAGATGATGAGGATTTTGAGCGCTTTGCTGAAATGATTAGACCTATCTTTTTGCATATGCGGTTAACTGATATGCTTAAAATGAATCCTTATGCTAAGTACATGAAAGAAATTGTTACTAATAAAAGAAAGATACCGGAAGCTGAAATTTCCACCATGCTTGATAATTATACTTTTAAGGGTGGAATACCAAAGAAACTTGGAGATCCAGGAGTACCCACTATACCATGCTCCATTAAAAGAAACTATGTTAAAACTATTTTATGTGATCTTGGAGCCGGTGTTAGTGTTATGCCTCTCTCTTTATATCCTAGACTTAATTTGAATAAGTTGACACCTACTGAAATATCTTTGCAAATGGCTGATAAATCAACTGCTATACCTATCGGTATTTGTGAGGATGTGCCTGTTGTAGTTGCAAACGTGACTATTTTAACGGACTTTGTTATTCTTGATATTCCCGAGGACGATAGTATGTCTATTATTCTTGGAAGACCCTTTTTGAATACTGCAAGGGCTGTTATTGATTGCAACAAAGGCAATGTCACTTTTCATGTTAATGGTAATGAGCATACGGTACACTTTCCGAGGAAACAACCTCAAGTCCACAGTATCAATTCTATTGGAGAAATTCCATCGATTATTATTGGAGGTTTTGAATTTCCTCTACCTATTGTCAAAAGAAATATGATATTCTTATTATTGGGGATGTGCATATCCCTGCTGAGGTAACATAGTGTTATTCGAAATGTCTCCGGTTCCATGTTATTCGGAATGAGTTCGTTAACAAGACTTGATCAACCTTGTTAGTGGATTCCTTTTGATGAGCATGAGATGGATGAAACTAGAAGGCACAACCTTTTGTACCCTCCTTTTACTTTCTATTATTTATATTAAATAAAATAAAAAGAGTATTTTCCGTCTGTTATCTGAATTATCTGTGCAATATAAAAATACCCCGAAAATAAAAGTTCTCCAAATGCCCTGAAATTTAAATATGATTTTTTTCTGGAATATTTGAGAATATTTGGCACTAAGAACACAGCAGGGGGCATCCACCTGGCCACGAGGGTGGAGGGCGCGCCCTACCCCCTGGGCGCGCCCCCTGCCTCGTGGGCCCATGGTGGTCCTCCTCCACTTATTCTTGCACCCACACACTCCCTCTTCCTCCCACAAACACGAATATCCAGCTCAAGCACGAGTTCTATCTCATTTTGCTGCGATTTTCGATCTCCTTGCTCAAAGCACCTCTCACAAAACTACTTGGGGGAATTGATCCTTGGTATGTGACTCCTCCATTGGTCCAATTAGTTTTAGTTCTAGTGCTTTATTCATTGCAAATTTATGCTGCTTAGGTGACCCTGTTCTTGAGCTTGCATGTCAAATTTATGTGGTTCCAAGTAGTTTTGATGCATGATATTAGCTCTAGGCACTTGTACGAGTAGTTGCTATCAATATTGTTGAGTTTGGCTCACTTTTATTTGAGGTTACTAAAACTTTCAGAATTTTTTAGAAAATAATGAAGAGATTTTTGAGGGGCTCATCGAGTCGAAGCTCGAAGGAAAAGCAAAATGAAAAGGCAGAGAGGCCCAAATATAATCTGCCATGCACCGCGGAGGTTCGGCCGTGTGAATAGCCTTCTGATGATTTCTTGAGAGCAGCCGGGATTTATGAAGACTTTTATGAATTGGCTGAGAATGCAGGCCTCACCGCCTTCCTCCATGACCGACGCGAACAGTATCTCTTACTCACCAATATCTTTGTGCAAAACTTTCATTTCCATGCTAGGAGCTCACCACCTATGTTGGAATTTTATTTATATGATGAGCATAAGGAGATGTCACTTTATGATTTTTGTCGGGTTTGTTTGATCCCTTTCGAGGGCAGTGTAGAGGAACCACATTGTGACGATGTGGATGGGTTTATTGATACCATCACTGTAGGGGAAACGAGGAAGGTTTCTGATGCACGAATCACTAGCATACATTTTCCTGTTTACACTACTTTGCAATATTTGCTAGTCGTTGCTTAATTGGTCGCCGAAACTGTGGAAACCTTAGTGTTCCTGATATTATTATTTTGTTCCACGGTTTATTCTGTGATAACTCTATTAGTATGGGCGGTATTATTGCTAAACGGTTAAGTCTGAACCGTACAAAGGGGCCCATCTTTGGAGCCATCTATACTTCATGCCTAGCTGCACATTTCAACATACGTATTAGGCATTATGGGAAGGAAGAAAAATTGTTGCCCACTATTTATTTAGATTATAAGAGTATGGTGGCACATGATTTTATTATTAAGAAGAGGAAAGGGGAGCTTAAATACAAATTGTTCTTTGATAAACATCATCCTGAGACTATTACCCTGCCTGCTCCTTCCTTGTTTGATTTATCTGCAGGAAAGTACCTTGTTTCGTTAGAGGCTATTCACGCCTACCGGAACCCTACATCAGCCACAGAGCCAGAGTCGGAACCACAAGTTGATCCTCCACGACAGTCTAATTACCTATGGGATCCGGAGATGATTGCCAACCAGGGGGAATCAGAGTCTTCTTCTTCGCAGTACGACCCCAACTATTACTATGGATATCCGCTAGGCCAGCCATGGCCATAGACCAACTTAGGCCAAAAGCCTAAGCTTGGGGGAGTACGTATTTCTCACCGACATTACATTCATGTTCACACTCTCATTGCTAGATGTCGGTGATCATACTTTTTCATTGCATCATCCATGCTAGTTTATTTTCCTTTTTATGATTTCTTCTTGTGTGTTCAATAAACCTTAAGAAAAACCAAAAAAATTAGTTGTAGCTTTTAGCTAGTTTTAAATTCCATGCTTGTAGTAGTAATTAAAAATAAAACCCCAAAAGATTTCATGTTCTTCTTTTTGCTTGTTGGGAGCTCTCCCGTGTAAATAGTTTTATTTCTTTTCTTTTCTTTGGGGGTTGATAGGAGAAGACCATAATTAAATTGTTGAAGTGGCTCTTATATGCATTATTATTGATCTGACAAAAGAGCCCATATTGCCTTGTCTTCTCCTGTTTATTGAATTCTTGTAGATTCCAGCTTAGTCCAGTGCACGTGCACTGTTATTATTATTCACATCGTTCGGTCGTGCAAGTGAAAGGCAATTATGACGATATATGATGAACTGATTGAGATGAGAAAAGCTGGTATGAACTCGACCTCTCTTGCTTTTGTAAATATGATTAGTTCATCGTTCCTGATTCAGCCTATTATGAATAAACATGTTGCAGTGACAACTAGAGATCATAGTTTCTTGTGCCATGCTTGATTAGCTAGGAGCTTATAATGGTTTACCTTGCGTGCCAACATGCTATTAAAATGGTTGTGATGTGGTATGATAGTGTAGCGACCAAACCTCAAACAGTCTGATCTCCGTGCTACAGTGTCATCCCTGGATCAGTAATGCTGACACGCACAGTACTTGAATGGATTTATAACAGAGTAGCAATCACACACTTATTACATCGAATGTCTCAAAAGAGAACTTATTACAATAAATATGGCTTAAGGCCATCTAATAACGATAACAGCGGAAGGCTTGGAAGATAAGTGAGTCCATCAACTCCAAAGGCATAACTGAGTATAGAACCACGACCTAAAGGCACCTTACTCGTCGTCTGAAAAGTCTGCAACATGAACGTTGCAGCCCGAAACGGGTCAGCACATGGAATATGCTGGCAAAGTAACACATAGAGAGTGATGAAAGAATAAGGCTATACTACAGGACGCGGAGTATGTGATCGCGAGCTCACAGGAGCTCGGAATCACACCCGTCCAGGATTGCTGTGAGATTCGCTGTATTCAATGCTAGTTCGGGTGGGTGGGTCCATAGCGATGACGGGAAATTTAGATATACGTCACAATACTCGTCTGACAGCTGGGGCAAGTTCAATGGAGAAATGCACGCCGTCGCATGAGCACGGCTGAGCCATGGCTCGAGCTTCTCGCCGCCGTCCTGATCCGTGGATCAGGCCCGGTGCTTTCCGCTAGCGTCGGCAGAGCCCGTAGTTATTGCAGTAGTTGGGACAGTGGCCGATTAGAGGAGTGAGGTTGGATTTCTTTATCATCCCCATCGGACTCGAGGCGGAGATATTGACTCCGGCGGGAGGAAGTGGGCGGCGAAGCAGCCCGTAAGAGGCTCCGGCGACCATGGAGTTCCTACTTCAGCTTATAAACAGGTACGGATCTGATGCTTGGCCAAATATTATCATTGTTTTTGGCTCTGTGGTTGGGAACTGGTCTAGATTCGGTCTTCTAAACTTGATTTATGATTGATAAGAACACTACTGGAAGAGGTGAATGATAACAACGGCTCAATGTAACCCGTGCGGTTCCTAGTTGCCGCGGTGGCCGAGGTTCAGGATGCAGCCCCGGCGGCTTCAAGCGCCGACGGGCAGATATGCCCGGCGGAGGCAGGAGCCGCGGACATGGCTCGGTCCTCCGAGAACTCAATTGAACAAATTGACCCCAAAACACCAGGGTGGACGCAAAGGTACGACCATGTGAATCAAAATACTCTGTACTGTTCAGCAAAGTAGTCTGTATTGTCAGATTTGCGACATTTAACTGACGAAGCGACGGTGGAACAGAGTACATAACCTCTGATGAGTTAGATATCTATGGGTGTTGGTAGGTCGCATGAATTTGTTAATGCAGATATATATTGAGCAGCTGATTTGTGATATGATATATTAATGACATCATTCTACGGTTTGTAATTCCAAAACGTTAGGCTGTACCTGATAGTCACATGTAATTCATTCGTTGATCTGTCTGTGCAGAGTGTGAGTTGGTGCTGCTGCTCCAGGAAGGCCTCCTTGTGCAGACAGGGTAACGGCGCTGGAGAAGACTGTCAGGGAATTTGCGGAGCATCCAGGCGAAGTGGTTACGGTGCCAAAGATTGGAACAACTTTTGACACGCTCAGAGAAGCTTATGACTTTTACAATCTGTATTCATGGGAGAAGGGATTTGGAATACGATATGGAAAGAGCAGGCTAAATGTTAGCAGGACCAAGTGTATGCAAGAGATAGTTTGCGGATGCACGGTACAGATAATTATACACCCCAAGAGCTGTAGCATTTTCCTATTATGATCATGTATGAAAATCCCTGATTATGTATCTGACTTGCTTCTTTCTTGTATCAGGGGAAGCCAATTGTCGAAAATACTCGTTCGTGCCGCTGTGAATGCCCAGCACTCATCAGATTACTTCGGTGAAAGGACAATGGATGGTACATAGCAGAGCATCGAGATGGGCACAACCATGCACTTTCCCAAACTTATGGACAGACAATACACTGGCCGTCACACAAGCATATTGATGTTTACAGCAGGGACCTAGTGAAGCAGTTGCGGCAAAATAATGTAAATCTTGCTAAGGTGTATAGCATTATAGGCAGCTTCTTCGGGAGGATGGAGAATGTGCCGTTCACTAAAAGAGCATTAAGAAATTTGTGTGGCAAGATTAGCCACGAGAATTCCGAGGATGATGTGAGGAAAACAATGGAAGTCTTCCATGATCTGTGCTCAAAGGATCCACAGTTTACCTATCGGGTTCAAGCAGACAATGAGGGCAGAATCAGCAACCTTATGTGGGCTACCGGTAACAGCCGGCCGCAGTATAAGTTCTTTGGGGGTGTGGTTACATTTGACATGACGTACAGAACAAACCTGTATGACATGCCCTTTGGGTTATTTGTTGGTGTCAACAACCATTTCCAGAGCATCATATTAGCTGGTGTGCTTGTGAGGCATGAGACAGTTGAAACCTTTGAGTGGGTCCTCTCATAGTTTGTTAGGATAATGGGCGGTAGTGCACCACAGACAATCCTGACTGGTAAGATGGTGCAGAAATAATTTAATTTATGTTGCATTTATGCATTGAATCAGGTGGGGTGAAACACTATTGACCATTGTATTTGTGAATTGCAGATCAGAACAGGGCAATGGAGGTTGCCATACAAAATGTGATGCCAGACACGGCACACCGATGGTGCAAGTGGCATGTGCTAAAGAAGGCAAAGGAGTCGCTAGGCCCGTTGTACTCAAAGAAGAGTGATTTCCAACCAGAGTTCCATAAGGTTGTCAACCACATGCTAACAATAGATGAGTTCGAGGAAGGATGGAAGTACCTAATAGAGAAATACAACTTGAAAAATCATGACTACATGACTAATTTGTACGAGATACGACACAAATGGGCAAAGCCGTATTTCAAGGGCGTATTCTGTGCAAAGATGACTAGTACTCAACGGAGTGAAAGCGCAAATCATATGTTGAAGAACTATGTGCCCCCTGGGTGTCCAATGCATATCTTTGTGAGGAAATACATGAGTTTAATTTTTGACAGAGAATCTGAGGAGAATTATGAGGAGAAGCGGACAACAATAGTAAGTGGTGAATGAAATACAAATTTTCCAGATTAAAATTTCGGTTTTTTCGTATGATGAACTAACTGCTTACTTATTGATGCATTGTTTCTCAGGGAAGGCCTCTTATGCGAGCAAATCTGGCAACTGAGAGACATGCCGGGAAGATTTACACAAGGGCAATGTTTGAGCAATTTGGTCACATATTATATGAGTGTGGTGCATATTAGGTAGAAGAGATTGAAAAGGGCAAAGAGTACGTGGCAATACATACAGATGCTGCAAAGAGGGAGAAATGGTGCCGAACCTCATACAAAGTGACGGTCGTTGAAGCAGGAGAAGAATTTGACTGTGAGTGCGGGCAATTTGCACACATGGGGCTGTTGTGCAGCCATATCTTGAAGGTAATGCACATGTCCTGGGCACAGAAAAAACACATTGAGATTGTAGGCCTGACACATTATTTATATCACAGATATCTATATGATGTTAGCATTTGCGTTAATGCAGGTGCTCGACTTCATTCGTGTGACAGAGATCCCAAAGAAACACATTGTGACAAGGTGGACAAGGGACGCAAGAGATGTACTTCCAGCGCACCTGATGCAGTACCAGAGAGACAATGCCCAGCAAAACCCATTTAGTTTCCGGCATTTCAACATGTACATGCAAGCCATGGAGCTTGTTCGGATGGGAGACTCGAGTGTTGCAGCATACGAGCGATTGACTACACTATTCAAAGAATGCGCAGCTGAAATTAAGCCATTCACCGAGGTCAGAGATGGCCTAGGATTGGAAGATAGGTTGGCAGGTAATACTATGGTTCCCAGCAGGATTGAACAAGAAATTGATGCATTCGAGGCAGTAGAAGGTACATAAGTTATCATCGGAAACGATGAGAGCATTTCAGCTAACGAGTCTGTGACTAGGCTCAACAACCTGCTAGCACCAGCAAAGCGGAAGCAAGTGGGGAGGCCAACAAACAGCAGAGAGAAGGCTCCATATGAGGGTTTAAGCAAGAGAACTAGATTTTGCGGCATATGCAGGCAACAAGGACATAAGAGGACAACCTGCCCTGAACGAGGCGATGTACCAAAGCAACCACGTAGGCCGGCGAGATGCAAGAACTGTGGGGTTGAAGGGCACCGTAGGAATAACTGTCATAAGGCGGCTGAACTTAGGCTGTGATAATGTAGGTCATCCTACAGCCTGTGATAATTTATATGTTAGACATGACTGTTTTTGATATGTACGAACTGAAAATGAGCATCTTTTCTTTTACTTGTAACTGATATCTACTCGTTTGTCTCTATTACAAAACCTGAATTTACCTGAAAATGCAGCGAGGACGGTCATTAGGACTGTTGGTTATTCAGACTAAGATGCTGCTTGAGTTTTCCATTAACTTTGCTGGTCTGTGAACTTGATTGTGTGCAAAAATAGGGCGGCCTAGGTTCATAAACGAAAATTATATAAAGTTGCTGTCAATGTGTGTGTCATGGAAATTGGTGTGCATTCCACGTGTAATGCAGCCATCCTTTGTGCTGCACCCTGCATGATCTACATGAGTAAATGGGGTTGGCAAACTGCTGGAGTGGGCATTGATGCCAACTAAGCGAGCTTGCGTTTCAAATTCAAAACACACGGGCGGGATGAGTCCGGTGACTGTCTACAAATGGGCAGTGCTGCTAGCTCATGGGGCAGGTAAGGCCATTCAGGGTTGGGACTTGCAGGATGGGAGCCTCGGTTCTTTCCCAACATGGATCTTCAGTGACCGCTAGTGAAGAACTCTCAAAGAGTTGCGGCCTCCCGATGCAGGTGCGTTGCCTTTGCTTACTATACACCCAACTTGGAAATCTGCTGACACTGATTATTAGGTGATTGACCATGAAATGCAGGCGGCGGACGAATCGGAAGCATCAGTTAACCAGGGAGATGAACCTTTGGTTGTGGTAAGCGAAAGTTCAGGGATTTCCACATTGTCTCTGTAGGTGGGCATGGTAAACCAGGTAATACTAGTAAAGAATGTGGTTTATATGCATGGGTAATCTATTCGCAATCCCTTCGGGTTAGTGGTGAACTGGTGAAGGGACAAGACGAAGCAGAGGAGATCATGGTACAGGGGATTCAAGGTTCTCCTAGTGCATCAGAGGGGTTCGGGGACCACGATCCTGCTGCTCCTCAAGTGGGGCTCGAGGTGGAGGAAAGCCTGGAGGTGTACTTACCTGATGATGACGTTGTGGAGGAGAGCACTCGGCACATCGCCAAGCGATCAATAATCAATGAGTGATTTACTACTCTGTTAAGTTCAGTCAAAGTTGGCAAAGACACCTTTGCCTTTAATATGACTTGTGTAATGAATAATTAGTGGTTTGTACGATGTATCAAGTAGATCCCTCCTGCTTAAGTTGATTGTGTCCCAAGTACATACATCTGTACTGAAATGAGATGCCTCTGCCGCATGTGTATTATATTAGTAATGCAGTTTGTTTGAGATAAATGGAATTACCATGATGTAGCACGTGGGCCGTGTGACATCGAATAAACTAGGTACTTGATAATGAGATATTAGGTACGGTCTTAATTTAAGACCACGCATGGTAGGTGTGCCTTGCTACGCGATGCATGCATTTTTTTAGTGGTGCCGACCAGGTGGGATGGTCCCAAAAAAAACGTGCATACACTGATTAGCACAGTGCATGCATTGGTTTAGCGCCAAGGACGTGCACGTACAAATATAATAATTCATTGGAGACCAGTCGTTGCATGTGCATGCATTTGTCCTTACGTGCTTTGTGACGGTCGGAAAGGTCAACAGGTGTGCGCATGAGGGGAGGGGGGGACTAGAAAACAGCCTCTGTCGTTGTCATTTTGCAAATTTCGAGCTGGAACCCCTAGTTAGGAACTTTCTATAAAAAGTGGTACCTGCAGCGTGTGTGCTGGTCCTAAAATATACATGACGGAGACAATAAAGTTGGATCCGGCGGGTATGTGCAAAAAGTATGGTTAGCACGGTACAATATCTGCATGAGTTCTGCATGCAGCTGCACGTCCACGTAAATATTTTCAGTTGGGAGGGTGCTTTGGGAGAAAACACATGAGTAAAAACTTGTTCCCGAGCACCAATCGTAATGCACGGTGCTGTTCTGTGGCTCAGGATGGCTTGGCAGGGGATGTTGGTGAGAGCCTTCCAGCCATTTACGTAATAAAAAAAGCCATTCGGCAGCAGTAAATACGAAGAGGGATGGTAGATGGAACAGTGGAGGCGGCGGAGACTTGCTTTAACCCCACCCCCCGTGCCTTCCTCTGCTCATTTCCCCCATTCAGCATAGTGTAGCTATGTTCTAGGTTTGGAGGTTAGCAGAGTCGAAAGGGGGAAAAGACCAGATCTGATCTGAGCTTCGGTGGCCAGAGGAAGCAGCCAACCCTTTCTGGTAAGCGTGGACCGGTCCTGCTCTTTCTTCGCCCTACTCTGCCGACGGATGTGCTCTGGCTTGTATTTCTCTTAGCGCATTGTCTGTAGTCGCCGTAGTTTTCTTCGTTGTGATCCGCCATCCCTTTCTGCTGGCTAATCTAGGTCTCCGTCTTGCTCCGGTTGAGTTTTTTGCCGTGTGGACCAACTAGCTTAGCTAGGGTCCGTTCTAAACGGTCGGTATTGCATTTTTGGTGGTAGTAGTCTTATCTTACTGGATGCATGAACTCAGCCGATTTGCATGATTGTGTAATGTGTGCAGATCAGGCGGCGGCGATGGCTAGGCCGCTAGGGACGCTGAAACGAGCAAGGTCAGGCAGCCGCTCCAGGGGGCGTCCAAGGAAGAGGAGCAGGCGACGAGGAAGCAACGAGATGGTTGTTAGCAATGCAAGCAGGCAGGATCAAGCTTACAAATCCACATTCGCGACGGGACCTTTCCTAGGGTTAGGAACCTTGTTTTACCATGCCATGGAGCCAACCGGCCTCGCCGGCTTGCTGACGAACCGATATGCTGGGCCGGTAGATAGGGTTTTCACAGCTGACCTTATGGGTAGGGTTAACACTAGAACTAGGACATTACGAATGCCAGATGGTCAAGTCAGACCCATCACAGAAGAAGATGCCGTGAGGATCTTGGGTGTACGTGGTCATGGTAGGATCGTGCAATTTGGAACGCCTATGTATAGATCTAGCCTGGTTAAGAGAATCAGGGGGATGCTAGAACTGGGAGGTAGAGGAGGCTTGAAGGTGTCAGACCTTGAGGAGGTCATTAGTAGACTTAACCCTTGTTGCATGAATGAGGCAGAGACTATAGCATTCATGGTTGCATCCACCCTACTGGCTATGTCCACTTTGTTGGGCCCAAGGCAATCAGGTGCTGCAATACCAGAAGAGATATTGCCCATTGTACAAGATCCATGGGCTATAGGCAATTACAACATTGCATGATACTCTGTGGACCTTATCATGATTTCTGCCGATAGATACCAAGAACACTTGGCAAATGGATCGGTGGTGCTTATGCTAGGTGGCCATTCGCTTTTCTTGCAAGCAAGTAAAATCATGTCATTTGGCATTTACATCGCTAGTTGTATTCATTGAGATGATTACTTAAGAAAATAGTGACTAACACAATCCTGTTTCTTTTTATAGTATGTTCAGCTGGATTGGGTGGACTATGGGCCTGACAGCTTGGGGTCAAATCTGCTGCCAAGAATTTGTGCCTACTCCAGTCCAATAGTGAGAAAGTTAATACAGCTAGAGAGAGAAAACCCAGGATATTACCCGGTAAATAAACTTGTACACTCATGCGCCATTAAATCTTACAAAAATATCTACCAGACTTCGCAGACTTGCTGACATTGTTGGCAAAATGTAAAATGGTATTGCAGATCAGGCCTGAAGGGTACATGGTGCAGCGAATATGGATGTGGCACCCTTTAATGGATGCAACGGCTAGTGCAGTAAGATATAAAAAAAATTGGATACATTTTGACCGCATCGTGTATTTGACGATAAAAAAACTAAAATCGTGTATTGGCAAACTTTCAGTTGTTTGCAGGTGCACATGAAGATGCATTGGTTGGACCTGAAGATGGCGATGAACGCCTGGGCAGCAACATGATTGACAGAGTTGTTGAAAATGATGACAGAGCACAGGGAGAAGCCATGTTGAGTGGGCGGGAGGAAATCATAGTCTCTGGGACTAAAGTTGGTAATAATGAGACCGCAGCAAATCAACCAGACAATTTGCAAATTGCTCTATGGAATCATGGTTACGTTGTTGAAGAGGTTGGGAGCGACTGCAGCAAACCAACAGGTTAGAAAAAGTATCAAAACAAATGCATGGTTGCTAGACTACATCATATGTGTGACGGAATGTAAATAAAGGACTGATGTACTAATGCATTTCATTTATGCCTTCATTTACCTTTCCAGTTCCAGTGTATGACACATATGATGAGGCGGATGAGGAACCCAATGATAATCTTGAAGAACAGCCTGTCATGGTTGTTGTTAGCAGAGAGGAAGATGCGCAGAACCAGACCAATGCTTCAACAGTGCTACCTGAGGATGAAACGAGCTTCACACAGTCCAGGTCAAGAAGCCAACAAAATGGTATGTTCACATTATAAAGCTGGTGAATTCCACTTGCTGTCGATACTTGCATGAGATCCATCATAATGTAGGGATTTCATTTGAAAATGAAAAATTGTCGTTGTGTGGCTTTCGCAGACTGCAATGAATATAGTTCGGGATCTGAAATGGAAGGAGAAGTCAATCAGGTTGCAGACATTCCGGAAGGTGATATATTATACGCAAGCTAACAAGCATCAATATGGATGTACTGCTTAAATTCGATGATGAACTTAGTCTGAATTATTGTTCGGCAGACACTCAATTAGGAGCCGTAAGGGAGCGTGAGCTACCAGTTGTTATCAATGAAGGAGGATATGAAGCCCGAAGGCAGAGCCGCATGATGCAAATTCATGCAAAGGATCCGGGCAAAGCTATATTGGAGGAAGAGAGTGAATTTGAGTCTTCAGATAGTGATGAAGACGTGAAGTCTCAGTATGAACGCATAGGACGGAACGCTGCAAGGGTTTTGGAGCGGCAAGGTAAGTTTAGTCATATAAAAGAAATATGAACGCCATCTCATGTCGGTAGAATATGATCTAACTAAAGTAAACATTTGTTTATATATTTGCAGAGAAACGACGTAAGAAGGGAGGGGTGCAGCGGCCCCCAGTTATAAGCATACCAGGTAACTGACTGGTGTTTTGTGATAATTCATGTGTAATTTATAATATTCCAATTATTCACCAAGGAGAGGAACTAACCACATTTTAAACAATTGGCAGTGCCTCCTGGAATTGCCCCATTACAGCTAAACGCTATAAGGGAGGCAGAAGCGCCGACACAAGATACCAGTATCCAACTGATTGATTATGCAAGATCTGAAGCAGAGAGTAAGACGGTTTAATTTAGCTTCAAAATTACCTAAATTGTAATGCTCTAGATTGGATTAGGTAGTTAAAATGAATGTTGGTTTTGTCCAGATCCAACTGTCGAACTGGCAGGTGTAGCCGCCGACACACAACATGAGACCCCAGTCACGCCTGCAAATGCAGTGATCGGTAGTGGCGTGCCTGATTCTGCTGAGTACGTGGTACATCCAGATGAAAGGGGGGACAACAGCATACATGCTGGACTCATAACGAGGTTTCTGCAAGCATCAGCCGATATTGAAGGTTAGCCCAGTGTGTTCTTGACGAATGTACTTACTTATTTTTGCATGAGGAACGATGTAAGCATGGGTGGCTGACATATATGAAAAATTTAATTGTTCGAGCAGCTGAAGCTGTTTTAATGAGAATGGGTGTTCGTGATATGATGGATGTTGTGATGGAGGAAACTACACATGCCGTGGTAGCAACACCGCTGGTAGTTGTAGGACAATTGTCTCCAGAAAATGAAAGCATGGATGCTTATGATGAGGTGCTGGAAAGACACCATGACAGCCTCATAGAGGCCGATGTTGCGCAAACGGAGGAAATGACAGCTGATGGGCTGTTTGCATCATCCGTACAAAATTTGTATGATGCGAATAGTTAGTTAAGCCGCCCTGCCAGTACTGAAATTTATAAAACATAGAGACTATAAGGTGCAGACATAATATATGTAATTGATGCAGAAATGGAGGTTCCATTCATTGACTTGGTAACAAGAGTTGCTGTACCTACTAATGAAGTCATTGATATGGCATCAGGTATGTGTGGCAAAATGGTGAAGTTCAGTAATTTTGTAAAAAATAATAACACTCACATAGGTAAACTATCAGGTGTTGCAGTGCCGTTGATTGACCTCACCATAAGCAGTCCGGCTCCGGACACATCGGCCAACGCAAGGACAGACCAAATGGGTATGAATTCTAACTATGGTGTGTCAAATAAAAAAAACCTTCAAAAGGTTAAGAATGTAGCTTTGTTCTTGCAGATCAGGCTCCAAGGGTGGATTACATGAAGACAGAAAATATGGAAGATATCCCCGATTGTGAAGGAGCTGACCGGGAAGGACAAGGAGATGATATGCCAGCAAATGGCACAACAGGTGAGTTAAAGGCAACGCGGGCTTAGCGTTAACAATTGATTGTGTTTGGTGATACATAATAAAGATGTTGTTTAATTCTTCATAGGAAATGAGATCATATCAGACGTCCCTTGCATGAAGTTTCAGACAAATGTAGAAGGTGAGTGTTGTTCATTACCCCAAAAAGATGCATGAAGTACTTTGGTCGGCTGACTGTGTTTACAAAACTATAGGGATGGCATATGTTGGATCATCATCACCACATGGGTACAATGCCATGGCATCAGCAATGGTAACTGGAGGTGTGACTAATGGAGCAGGTGATGATACTGTCGATGTACATACATAACCGGTGTCAATAGTCATACTAGCTAAAATATAGATTTGGGGATGTCTGCGTGCGCAGGAATATCTGGGGAAGGCATCAGGAGGCGACAGAAGAGGACCGCAAACCGAGGAAGGCAGATACGACAACAGAGGAGGAGGGTGGAGATATCTAACACACGAACAGAATCGAACGAAAGGCCAGATGAAGGAGGTAATAATGATAACGAATCAGACCGGAATGAATGTGGAACTATGAATGCTTCTGTAACTGCTGGCAATAATTTAATGCCAACAGTAAGAAATGATGAACATCATCAAGGTTTGTTAAGCTGAAAACTTGACTTAAAATGTTCAAAATTATTTAACTGGTGAGTGACAATTTAGATTTGATGGATTTTTAGTGCCAGTCCATACTAAAGCAGGGGCTGCTGGAAGGCGTGTTCTTCATGACAACACAGGATATGACTTGCCAGGGAACACAAGTGAGTAACAGAATCGGTGTTGACGATAAAAAAAGTCAACCGTGCCTATCCTGATGCACTTCCTGTGTTTGTACCAAACAGTCAGGGCAGTCGGGGAAGCTTCAGAATCAGAGGGTACTACTGGAGGTGGTGGTGGTCGGGATCAAAATGAAGGTCAGTAAGATCAAACTTACAAACATTTGCGCCAGGAAATGTATGCAGATGCGTGACAAAGTGTAGTAAATTAATTTGCAGGATCCAAACAAAATGAACTGGTTGCAACAAGAGGAGGTGTTCTCCATAGCAACACAGGATGTGTCTTCCCAGGGATAACAAGTGAGTTAAAAAATTAATTATTGGCGCTAACCTAAGTCGGTGCTGACATGTCTCATACACTCCTTGTAATTGCTCCAAACAGTGAGGGAACTCGGAGAAGGATCGGGAGCAGTTGCTAATTCTGCAGAAGATGGGCATGAAGGTGCGTAAGCTCAAAATTTGTTACATCATAACCTAACAACAGCCACGTGCATGTGAAAAATTGTACTACATGAATTTCCAGAACTGGATCCACCAGCGCAAGTGGCCATAGGCATAGGTGTACTTCGTAGAAGCACGGAATATGCATTTCCAGGCATCACAAGTGAGTCGATGCAACCTACTACCATGAATAAAGATTCGGTGATCAATGTCATTACATGGCTAACTCATTTGTTGAATTTGCACATGCAGTCAGGACCGTAGGAGAAAGCTCGGCAACGGGGAATGCTATTGGAACTGGTCCACATGGTGCAAACGTAGAACCAACACTCAATCCAGGTTAGTTTACATATGGGTATAAAACATATATACATGTGTTAGTCTCAGCAGCATCATGAATGTGGATTGTGCCTGTAGGTACATTGGCTGGTCAAGAAAATGCTGTTCTACAGAGGGGTGTAGGAGTGGTGTCAGGACGTATGAATAGAAACCTGTGGTTGCATGTTGGCATGGTGAGGACCATAGTGAAGATGGAAATGACTGACAAGGGAGACATATTCCCAGGAAAAGCTGGTCTGAAGCATGAGGAGCCCCTTGCAAGGAATGTTGTAGAATTCTGGGACAAAATGTGCAAAAGCAGCTCTAGGAATCGCAGCCGGTAAAGCAAAAGTTGAAATAAAATACAGTTGAAGATGAATATTTTGGTTTATGGGCTGACATGCATTGCGGCTTTGCGCTTTCTTAGTTACAGGAAATGGTACAAACACATGGTGCCGTACCTGATAGTGATGTCAGGTGAGGACTTTGTGCACGAATTTGGTCCTGGTGGGCACATAACAACGATCGGTTGGACGGCTGTGTCAAGAATGCTTATGTACAAGGAGGATCTTATGTACGGTGACTGGGAGATCAGATGGCGACATATCTTTGACTTGCGATTTGTGGTGAGTGATTACTTACATGACATCATGCAAACCTGCTCGAATTGATAGATTGCGATGCTTCGAATAACTTGATGCGTCTTCCGGCAGCTTGCTCTCATGCACAGTTCATATGATTTGGACTTCGAATTCATGAATATAATGATGAGTTATGAGGCACTCGGATATCGCCTGCAGTGGAGAAAGAAGGTATCAGCTTGCAATGCATATATATATGATGATTTGTACTCAGTATATGAACCTAGATCATAATTAGCATGTGAGATGGGAAAAAACTTCATCTACTACTTTGAATATGCAGCTCATGCTACCAGTTCCAATGATGGATAGCTACTCCCTATATGTGGTGGACGTCGAGGAGAGGACATTGTTGGTCATGGACCCCTGTGAGACTTCAGTGCCAATAGCAGAGATGCAGTACAAGCATGAAGACAATGCACACTTCATTCTAGCAGGACTTCGGCGATGCATACATGAGAATATCCCTAGTTGGTACATCCCTGCTCAGGGCTGGACAATCAACTACAATGTGAACATGCACGAAAGCTGCGAGATGTATGGTGAAAATGCAACCATTCTGAATGTAGATATTTATATACTGTCAGCATTTCACATTCTGGTTCAGTTGATGTGATGATGGTAAATGCAGAGAGGACAGCTGGCTGCACATTGTAAACTACACCAGGAATTACACTGGCCTGTATCTTCAGAATGTGCTAACCCCGGTGAGAATTATACCATGAGACAATATTCAAACTTTTGTTCGACTGTCTAAACAGCTATTCAAGCCTGTCTAATTGTCATGTTCATTATTTGCAGGCGCGCCTTAACTACTTGCGGCAGTCAATTGCGTATGAAGTTATTTCCATGAGGGGGAACATGGCAGAGCTCCCAGATTTCATGCTTGAGGAAGTCCTGCCGTTCTAGACAGCTAGAGGGTGCGAGTATTTATTTTGGACCAGTATTTGCACGACGGGTCAGAATCTTGTTTGAATATGAGGACAACCGCGAATGTTAGTTGCCATCCCACATGTATGTGGTGTGGTAATGGTTCCAACGGTTGTCCGGCTGATGAAACCAGACGACATGTTGGCGACAAGAATGGTTGCGATTTAGCTTGCACCCCCCTCATGAGAGGTGTGTGAGTGATTGTGACCACTTGTAGGCTGCCATGTCTAAGTTCGTACCAGAGTGATTGTGGATCACGTATGTAGGATGGCCGTTTGTGTACTAGCCGGTACTAGAAGAGTAAAGACATCATGGCGTGGAGAATTGGCTCAATTTAGCTTGTGCCCCCCGTTCAAGAGGTGTGTAGGTGATTGTGGTCACTGTCTGCATGCCATGTACTAGTTGAATACAAACTTGTCTGTGAGATTTATGTAAGAAGACAGTCATGTAGAACCTGATTATTATGTGAGGCATAAGTGGACTACAACAAATTAAGTGTGAACCTTACAATTGTGTGCTAGCAGGTCTGTGATGTTTGGCATGTGGGTAAAATGATTATGTAGTAGCCTGTGCAATTGATGAATTATGATGTTGCAATCATATGGCATACTGCCTAGCATAGCGTGACTATATCATGGCGTAAAATGGCATGGGAGATGGTGGGCAGAATTTTGCAATTAAAGGGAAAATAGAGAATAAGCTTTCGATTCGCTGTAGACTGGGAATTTTACAAGTGTTACTATCACGTGCCACTTGTTAATTTGGATATGGATTTCGTTAGCAAAACGGGATAACTAGAAAAATAAGTAGATTGAACAAGGCATCTCCTGGGATATGTGACTTGAATTGTCGCCCAGTGCTTCATGCATACATGTAAGGGTGGTTAGATGGCCAATGGGTCCTTTGCACCCGTAAAAATTTGTTTGAAGTGGCCAATTGATCCAAGTTGGTAATAACAGTCGAAATGGCAAACGGTCCCATGTATGTGGGAAGCTGCGCATGGCATGCTCGCCTCATCTGAGTGCACATATTAGAACCAGGGTGGGTTGGGCGGGCACGCATGATGTGGATATGTGAAGTAAATGTAGCTGTGGATTTGTTCACACACAACATATCCACTCAAGTGTCACATAAAAACTTTAGTAAATTGTCTGCATCACAATAAAGCGGTAAGGACTGGTAGAAAACATGACCTTGGTGCATACGGTGGCTACGATGAATTAAGTAGACAGATGTCTAGGGTGTACATACACAGAAGAACATAAGGATAGCTCCATGCCAACCGTTAGAGTTTGCTGAGTCAGTCTTCCTCAAATATAGACTCCGACGGTGCAAGAAGGCGCCACAGAGCATCGCGTGCATGGGCCGAGAAATTGCCCTGCAACTTCATGCACTCATACAGCGTTTCCCGCTTCACCTTCGATATGTTGTGCTGTTTTATGGCACCGGGATATGGTGTGGTTAGGACAAAAAATTGCAAATGGAGTCACAGAAATATGACTCAAAACGTAATTTGGCTAGCTGACATAGATAACCAACCTTGGTGAGGGGCATCTTCAGCTTTTTCCCATCGAAATGGCGGGCTATATGGACGACGCAAGCTCCAGTCTCATTACTGATCATCACAAAACAAATTCCATAAGAAACCGCAGATGACATTTGACATAATGATGGTAGCAAATTGCGGACAGAAAACACATTACCGAGAAAAAATGCTATCAGCAAGTGCGGGGAACGTGACTTTCCATCCATCTTTCCTCACAGGCCAGCCAGCATAATACTCATTTAAGCAAATAAACAAGGCATCATGTAGCTTCCAAGCTGTAATCTCATCTCTCTGCTGAGTGGTCAAGGGTTGGCTTCTCTTGCTGTACATTGGATCAATTACAAACATGAGGCGGGCTACCATGTCCCAGAAAACTACGATCCATCCTTCAGGCCGTGGAACAAGGGTGAAGAACTGCATATAAGAAATGAAGGAACAGGTGACCAACTAGTGGGCATATGATAAGAGAAAAATCAAATGGCCGATGCTAGTTCACTCACATACCAACTGAGCTGATGTGATGTCATATTTGAGTGAGTCGGTACACAATGCTTTCTGTATTGACACCGTATGTAGGAAATCATGATCCGATAGTACAAGAGTCTGCATTTAGTCAAATCCATCAGTCGGTGATTGCATGACCATACTGTATATTAAAGAACAACGTGTAGAAAATTTTGATAGCTATGTAAGACTGACCGAGAATTCTGGTTCAATTGGGTGTCTCCAAGTTAAGTATGGTGAGTGTTTATCTGCTTCCTGGTCAGACTGACAATACCTTCTGATAATGACTGACATCACCTCATGGTCGATAAGCTCATCTTCAACCAGCTGGCATTTCAATGCTGAACCCGTTATTCGTAAGAACCTCAGATTCTCATGAACAAGAAAATTCCTGGATATATATACAATGGAGTGTCAGCCTCATGGTGAATAGATGTCTATAGTTAAGAAACATGTACCAGAAGAGTCTGCATTGAGATAGGCACCTGCATAATTCTTCTGTCGGTGTCGTAGCAAAGAACCCTTTCAATTGTTGGGACACATACGGCTGGACATATTTTCTTCCAGGAAGTCCCTCTGCCTTTTGTCCAAACACCGTGGTGCTTCCATCATTCGGAAGGTCAATAAACAATTCACTGATAGCCTGCAGTGTCTGCCTTGCAAACTAAAAAATCTGAGATGTCATTGTTGCGAGTGCTCCTTCCTCATGTCGCGACCTCTTGTTCTGCTGACGGTCTGACTGGTCATCACCATGGAACCTCGGTTCAGAGTTGCCATCTGAAATTGGAGTTAAAGTTAACATATATAATAAAAAATCGGCACATGGCAAATTCATTGCAATATGCAAGTAAACAAAAAGCAGGTAATTACAATGTTAACAGTTCGAGACCTTTGCAAGCAGACATATCGAGCCTGACACCTGGTATTTTCTGGCCAACTGGAGTCCTCAGTCTGTCAACTGGAAATGTATCTACTACTCTTGCTGGACAGTCAATAAAACCTCTAGCAGTACAGCAGATGCACCTCTTGCTGATTGATGCCATTAGTTTGTCCACAAATTTGATCATGTCTGCCTGCATATTTGCGCGGGCGGTGTTGATTTCACGCTGGCATTTGGCATTCTGCTCCTTCAATATAAAACTCAACTCATCCCTAACCTGCAGCAAACAAGTTAACCCACATACGACATCAGATTCAGTAAAGATGGCGAGAGTAGCCCCAATTGCAATTGTTGGAAGTTAAAAAAAATACAAAAATAGAAAAAACCGTAGCAGTGAAACCTACCAGACTGGGGTATCGGCTCCGCATGTGCTCTATAAAGTCCATTGGTCCAAGCATACATAGTGGTGTCTGAACATCCATTAGGTTCCCGGCAGCTGAAGATGCTACATGAGCTGAATCGTTCCTGTCATTGTTGAACTTGCCAACATCTTCCTCCGTATTGCCGCCATCAACTGGCTGGTTGGATGTTCTCTCAGTGGAATCAGCAATGTTGCAACGAGCGTAGCATAGATCATTACCTTGACGAATCTGCCATGGATACATATGAAAAACATTTGTTATGATGAGGGAGAATCAATCATCACTGTCACCTAACAACAGTAAGATTACCATGCATTTCGAGTATGATGTGGGGCCCTTCCCAATGTCAGTCGCCATTGTTATCACGTTCTTCATGCTTCTTTGGTCGAAGTCACTAATGCGAGGAAGGACATTATGGTTCTTATTGAAAATTCCAAGGTCAACATTGTCGAGGAAGAATATCTGCATATAAAGGTTGTTAATACGACATCCATGTGAATGAGAAATGTATCACACAAAGCATTACAAAGGGTCACATAAACCATGATGATGAGCCGGCTGTTGTGGCCTCAGCACAGATAGCAGACAAACCTGTAAAAACAAGTGGCAACCAACAAGATTGGTGTTCAAATTGTTGGCCATCATATCGTTCTTAAGCCGCCGGACTGCCTCTAGCAAAAAGTCAAGTACAAACTCACACCAGTTGAATTGTGATATGTTCTCCGTATTTGCCAGCGCACCCCAGTAGTCTATGGTGCCATAATCATGTTTTGTTCTAGGTGCCAGAACATGCCCCATAACAAATATGACGAATGCTATCTGGAAGCAATCCTTCTCCATCTTGCTGGAAGCCTCAGAAATGTCACGGAGAAGGAATTCCTCAGCCGCACGCAGGCTATGCACTCCCGTCCTGTCCATCCCTAGCGTCCTCTTTATGAATGTTACCGCTTCTGGCTTGATGAAGCCATCGCGCCCTTTAACACTTTGGTGACCACACGGAATGCCAAAAACCTTGTGGATGTCTTCCGCAAAAAACTTTAGTACCTTGGTTTCTGACAGAACAATTTCTCGGCACTCGACGCAGACCTTGCTCATAGTCCAGGCACTGAACTTAAGGTTGAGCTTCTGCAGCAAAGGTAGCTTTAGCATTCCACCAAACCCAATTTCAGTAATGAGCCACCTCTTGTAATCGTCAAATGTCTGGATCACTTCTACTGCTTTTCTGACTGATATTCGTGAAGTTGGAGCAGGAGGTGCCTATTCATCATTGGCTTGCAATGGCTGCCTATTGGTGTTGTCATCAACTACATCCCAGAGGCTGCGGTCCCATCACAACTACCAGCGTCAGACATGGTGCCTACAATTGAGAACACTTTGATTGTGAGTGAGCTTGAACTAATGTACCCTGATAAAAGAATGATGGAGTTTTTTGCTACAAGACATGGAGTAAAATCATCTGTACATGTGTTGCTCCCCATGCCCGACGAACTATGCTGAACTGAACATTAGTACTAGAAAATCAGATTGCCTGGTGCCTCAAGTAGCTACTGTTGGGTTAAAGAGGCGTATGACTGAACTTGCTTAATAAATACGGTGAAGACAATTATTATAACACAACTTAGGACTGGTCGTTAGGATAAGTTGAATCAGATCTGGATACAGCACACAAGCAGTTTGACGGCAGCACGAATTTTGGGATTGAATGGTGCGACAGATCCATCTTTGCTGATCTAGCACAAATTTGAATAGATAATGGGTGGATTGCTCGGGTCATATGCGTGGGACGAGGACGGGCGTAGAAGGTTGGGTGAGGGGATTGAAAAAAATGAGCACTTACCTGTAGATCTCCCGCCGGAATGGGTTCGCCGTGGGCCAAATCGCCGGCGACTTCGCTTGGGAGAGGAGCTTAAACCGGGGCAAGCGAAACAGAGGGGTGATATGAGGGTTTTTGGGTGGGTGCAGGCTGGTGGCTGGAGATAAGGTCAGTAAATTTCTGGAACGGTGGGTAGGTACAAGAATTTATTGCGTCCACCGGTCATGCCGGTGACAGCGGCAGCCCGTTCTAATGTAGTTAATTAAGTAACCCGTTTCCTCACAAAAAAATTACGCTTTATTGGCTATAGAACAAAGATCTAACATTAGTACTTCTGCCCAAAAATACGGTCGGGGCAAAAATAAATATCTGAACATAAATTGAGTACTAATTGCATGACACATATCGTAACAACGGTCTTCCAGAAGAACCCACTAACAAATCTCATTACCAACCACTCGGATACAAATGACACGCTTCCTGATTCTCATTACCAACCACTGGGATACAAAGGACACACAACCTGATTATGATTACCAAGCACTGCGATACAAAAGACAGACTACCTAATTATTCCTTCTATTCTGTCAACAAGACGACCTTCTACCTGCTAAGGAGGGAGACTACTTTCAGCAATGCCAAGAAAATGAGGACACCAACAACCAGTATGGCAGCATCCAAGAACACAAGAACACGGAGCGCGGCGGCGGAAGAGCTTGCTTGATTAACCCTGAAGGCTTGGGCAACTGCTGGAACAGTGCACTGCTGCTGGACAACACGGACTCTGCGGTTCAAAGAAGATCCAGCCTGGCTGCTTCCATGTCCTAGATGCTGTGCCGTCCCCAAATGGAAGCTTAACTCTGCAAGGTACTCCTCCTTGGTCCTCATGTAGTTGCAGATTCCAACCTGCAACTCAAATCAGACAGTAAAACTCAATTTATTAGTCGATCTGACTGCAGACGAGTACTTAGATGAAGGAATGGCGAATGGATTGTACTCACGTCCTTGTTGACGCACTTGTAGAAACGAACGCCTGCATTCTGCCCCGCCTGAGCAATCCAGGTGAAGACCCGACCGCCGCACTCAGGGCAGCTGATTAGCGGCGGGAGTTGCTCGAGCCCGCTTGAGGATGAGGACGCAGACATGCTACCCGCAAGGATTTGTGGCACTCGTCTGGTTTAGTTCGCTCTCAATCTCTGACTGGGGGAGAAATGGGTGGACTACTATATGAAGAAGGATGAGTGCGAGGAGGTGTGCTGGAGAAGATTGGTAGCTGCCTCCGGTGCTGCCATAAATGAGCAAATTGGCTCCTTTGGACCAGCTACCGTGAGAAAACGGTTCCCCTCGTCCAACCCCGTCTGATCTGCCGCCCCACCGACTGACGGGGTTTCCTGTGCAGTGGGCCATTGCACATATGGAGTAATAATGTATGTGGATATATATACCTATTACTATACCAATTGCAGCATAGATCACGAGGGGAATAAGTGGCACAGATAGCGGGATCCTGTGAGCTCCCGCTCACATGAGTATTTTCGTATACTACATGCATATTTGGCTGGTGGAAAGCTCTATGGTTACAGTTTTGCGTAAAGCCAATTTTTTCCTACTGCAAAGGAATAAATTTTATTTAACTATCATGGTAGTTGTTAAACATTGAGAGTGTAGACATCCTCTCATTCCTAATTAAGCATCATATATAAAACCCAACAATATTAATTAGAGTAACATGATGAGATTCATATGATAATCCAAGTACTAGATACTCAAGTTGTCCATAACCGCGGACACGGCTAACCATGATTAGTTTATACACTCTGCAGAGGTTTGCGCACTTTTCCCCACAAGACTCGATCTCCTCCGTTGGGATTCTCGCACTACATGGTGTTTGAGAAACGGATGACCGAGACATAGTCTTTCAGAAGTGCTAGCACCTTACGAACGGGTAGACCGTTACACCTACTTTCCCCAACATCTGCTAGTCTACCACTGTAAGAGTTCGCACGACTTAATCAACTATGCTAGAGCCCATAGTACCGTGTGGCTGCACACGGAAGTTTCTAGTATGAATAATCTCATGATCCCTTTGATCCTGGGTGGTGGTCCATAAAAAAGAAAACAGGCAATCGCTGGAATACCAAGGTGCCTCAGTCCACCCAGATGTGTGTTTAAGTTGCCACCTTAAATAAACCATTAATTTATCAATCTCACATATGTCATGGATACACTCACCCAATCCACGTCTACTAGCATGGCATGGCAATATAAGCAAACATAGAAGTAACTCCCAAAGGTTTGATAATAAAACAGGTAATAGGTACTACCTCATCTACTTCCCAAAACCCACAATTTAATTAGATCCTATTCATGCAATGTTTGAGGATTGATCTAATGCAATAAAAACTGGGTAGTAGGAGGTATGATCAAAGTGTTACTTGCCTTGCTGATGATCCGCGAAACCTAGCGATTCAAAGTAGCAAGCGGCGCACTCGGATACTCTATCGCAAACAAACAAGTATACAATAAGTACTCAACTAATGCACAGGTAAAACTCAAATAAGAGAACTAAGCAGAAGTTCAACTTAAGAACTCCGGTTTGCCAAAAGAATCAAATCGAACGAAGCAATGAAAATCAGACGGCGAAAGAAACAAGCTTCGTTTACTAATCTGGATCTAGGTCAAATTTTACAGAAGCAAAAACTTGTTTGAGTTGGTTAAACGGAAAGAGGGTTTCGAGACGAAACTCCAGGCGCTTGAATCGCCTGATTCCGATAAACGAGCGAAAAGTTATACTAGAACGAAAATCGGATCAGAAATCAAAATCAGAAATAATCGCGGAAAATCCGAGAAAAAGAAAAACGATGAATAGATTAATGAACGAACTTTCGTTTTCTGTAACTAAACGGTGAATGCGTTCGTTAAAACGAATGGACGAGCGAACGCTCGCTAAATAAACTAAACCGGAAATAAACCGATCTAAAAAAACGGATCTAAAAAAACCGACAAAAAACCGAACGAAAACCGAAGGTGGCGGGTTCAGCGGGTGGCGGCGGTGGCGGCGGGGCGGTGGCAGGGGGGCGGGGCGGCTCGGGGCGGCGGCGCGGGGCGGTGGTGCGGCGGCGCGGGGCGGCGGGGTGGTGGCGTCCGACGGCGGCGGCGGCGCGGCTTGGGGCGGCTAGGGTTAGGGTTAGGCGCGGGGTGGGCTTACGGGCTCGGGGCGGCTCCTTATAGAGGCCGGCCGAACAAAGTCCTGGCCGAATACGGCCCAAAGTCGGTTGCGCGCTTTTTTTAAAATAATTACGCGCATAAAAACAGATAAAAGAAATACTAAACGGACTCCAAAAATCCCGAAATAAATTTTCCCCGACTTCTAAAATCAAGCCGAACAAGATGAACATTTATTTGGGGCCTAATTGCAATTTTGGAAAATGCGCATTTTCCTAAATTCAAATAAAATAGCAAATAACTCCAAAATAAAATCTTATTTGATTTTTTATTAAATCCTCAATATTTATTTATTTTGCGAAAGTCATTTTATTCCCCCTCACTTATTTTTATAATTGAAATAATTTAAGATAAAATAAATAAAATCAAATGATCCTATTTTCAAAATTTGAGAAAACTCAAATATGAAAATAACGAAATCCCCAACTCTCTCCGTGGGTCCTTGAGTTGCGTAGAATTTCTAGATCAGGCCAAAAGCAATAAAATATGATATGAAGTGATGATCTAATGCATAACATTCCAAATTGAAAATTTGGGATGTTACAAACCTACCCCCTTAAGATGAATCTCGCCCTCGAGATTCGGGTTGGCTAGAAAATAGATGAGGGTGGTCCTTCAGCAGTTCTTCCTCTCGCTCACAGGTAGCTTCATGCTCGGTGTGGTGGCTCCACTGAACTTTACAAAACCTGATAACCTTGCTGCGGGTGACTCGGCTGGCATACTTAAGAATCTTGACTGGTTTCTCCTCATAGGTCAAATCACTGTCCAACTGAATCGCTTCCAGCGGCATTGTATCTCTCAGCGGTATATCAGCCATTTCTGCGTGGCACTTCTTCAACTGGGAAACGTGGAATACATCGTGAACTCCTGACAATCCTTCGGGCAATTCCAACTTGTAGGCTACTTCTCCCATATGCTCCAAAACCTTGTATGGTCCTACAAAACGTGGCGCTAACTTTCCCTTAACTCCAAAACTGTTGGGGATATTACTACTGGAGGTAAACCGGCCTTATGTAGCCGGGTTGACTCTTTGAAGATTAGAAGCCCATGAAGATGCAAGGATGATGGCGCTTTACGGAAGGCCCAGGGCCCAAAGGCGGGTTACAGCCTGTAAATGTAAACCGACCTAGTCATGTAACTTGTATTGTAAGATAGGAAGGGTAGAGACCGAACTGGACACGTTTATGATCCGGCTTCTGGACTCTGTAGCCCGGCGGGCGTCAACCTATGAATATAAAGGGACGACCCGGCCGCAGTTGAGGGACGGACAACAACTCGAGAGCCAGACAAAGTGGATTCGCTCCCTAGCCTTCGAAACCCTAGCAATACCAATCACAACTAGACGTAGGCTTTTACCTTCCTCGAAGGGGCCGAACTAGTATAAAACTCTCCATGTCCCCTTGTCCGGTTTAACCCTTTTACGCTAACCCGTAGAGATGGCTCCACGACTAAGTCCCTTCATAAGGACATCTGCCGTGACAAACCCACGACAGTTGGCGCCCACCGTGGGACTATCGCACGATGGTTTTGAGTTCTTGAAGGGCAGCTTCGATGGAATTAAGGGATACGCTGTGGGCCAGATGACGAAGAGTCGTCGCGGCAAGCTCTACATTGACAACGTAGGATGGGGTCCCGAGACCGATTCAATCGAATACGGGTACCGGGTCCCCTTTGGTGGGATTCACGTCTTCATCGGCAAGATCGGAAAACCGGCCCCTGAGACGGACATCTGCACCGACATCATCGAAATGGCTCGGCGTGCAAGTTCTTCGCCGGTTCAGCCCGAGGCAAGGCATGTTTTCGTGGGTGTCATCCATGGATCGAGGTACGAGGACGGACTGGTATCCGATGGAGAGACCGTGGTCTGTTCTGATGACGAGTCTTCTGGAGAGACCGAATCACTTTACTAGTTGCAGGACGGCCGGATTGATGGAGGATCCGAGGGCAACAGTATTCCGGATTCCCCTGATCTGCCAAACCGGGCCGCCATCTTCATTTCCGGCACACAATCAGCGCCTCAGTCATCTACCGCCGCAGCAATGCTCTCCGGTTCAACAACGGCCACACCAGCAGGGGCAGGAAGCTCAGCGCCGCCTCCAGCCCAAGTCCTGTCTGATTGGTTCGACGCTTTGGCAACGTTGATGGCCGCAGAGGTGGATGCAGCAGCCAGGGATCAGCACAATGCGGAGATTGCAAAAGTGAAAGATCAGATAGCCTAGGCTAAAGCGGACCTGGCGATAGAGAATGCTAGGATGGCTACAGAGCGGGCTGAATTGGAAGCACAGGCCTACCGGATTAGGCTGGATCAGAATGCTTCAGAGGAAGTCATGAGAAGAAGGTACCGATCGCGTCTCCCGTCGGTTTATGAGCCGCAGAATATCTTCAACACACCAGGAGCGGGAGCTGGTAACCAACCCATACTAAACTGGGCGGCGGCGCCGGGAACAGGGGCACCGGTTCAACCGCGCACGATGGACCTGCCTCGCCAGAACAATGTTGTGCCACAGTATGTACCAACACCTCCTGAGCATTATTCCAACCCGTTGGACAACATTGTGGCTGCCGCTTCACGCCTAGCGGCCCTCCCAACCGACGGCGAGTCAACAGTTGCAGTGGAAGCACGTCGGGCCAGGGATCTCCTTCAAACAGCACTAAATCAACAGCAGGCGTATTCACACAGTCGTGAGAGGATTCCTTCCACTCCCCGTCCAAGCCGGAGCTATAGCAGACACGTGGAGGATGAACCGACCGTATCCAGTAGTGCACGTCGCCGAAATTCACCACGAGGAAACAACCCGGCAGGGGGAGGCGCTAATGCACAGGATGTTGTGGACCATGGCCGCGCACGTCGGGAGGCCGAGTTGGCAGCTCGACACGGAGCACGACAACATACTCCGGTTCACCCTACAGCCTCAGTGGAGCCAGGTGTGGTGTTCAGTTCCTTAGGGGTGCCGTGTCTTACCCCCGCTTTGCGTAATGTGAGACTGCCCAAGGATTTCAAGGGACCTCGTAAGGTACCAAATTACACCGCCGACTTGCAACCAGAGGCGTGGGTGGAGAGCTATGAGATGGCAATGGAGATGTTAGATGTGGATGAGGCAGTGTGTGCTAAATATTTCACCATGATGTTGGAAGGAACAGCTCGCACTTGGTTGAAGCGCTTACCAACCAATTCTGTCGGATCATGGGCTGAGTTAAAGCACCGGTTTATACAGAACTTCAAAGATACTTGTAAGCAGCCGATGTCAATCATAGATCTGGCCGCTTGTGTCCAAGAGGAAGGGGAGTCCATGGCCCATTGGGTCAAACGGGTTTCAGCGGTTTTGCATTCATCAGATCGTATCAATGCAGACACTGCAGTGTTAACATTGGAGGGCAATTGCCGTTTCTTACCACTCAAACAGAAGTTGGGAAGACTCAAACGTCACTGCAATGATATGTCAACGCTCATGGCCGCTTTGTTTAAATACGCCGATTTAGATAATACTAAGGACCCGGACTCAGAGGAGGATAAACCGGGGAAAGGTAAGAAGAACGGCAATGCCAAGGGTCAGCAGCATAATCCGGCAGGCCATGAAAATGGCGGTAAGCGCAAGGCCGACAGCAGCTTGGACTTTGTTGCTAACACCAACGCACAGGAGAATGGCCAGCGCCGTAAGGGCAAGCAGCCCCAGAGGGGCGGAGGTTCAGGCCCCAATTTGGAGCGCCTGTTAAATCAGCCCTGTCCAAAGCATGGATCAAAGGAGAAGCTAGCATCACATCTTTGGAAGGACTGTTATATCATGTGGGATTTCAAGAATTCCAATATGTTCCAGTATGATAACAACCTGCCCGGCGGTTCAGGAGGAGGTTTCCATGGGCCGGGCTACGGAGGTGGTGGTTCCGGTTTAGGGTTTCAAGGCAACCAAACCGGACACCTCAATCAAGGGCACCAAGGCAACCAGGGAGGTCACAACCATCAGGGGAATCAGCAGTAGCAGCAGCAGTCGGGTTATCAGAGCAAACCCAAACAGCTAAACAGCGGGCAATATCATGTCTTCACTACTAGTTTGTGTAAACATGATCAGAAGCTTCACAAAAGGGCAGTAAACTCTGTTGAACCGGCAGTACCTCAGTATTTACGCTGGTCTGAGCAACCTATTCTGTGGAGTAGAGAGGATCACCCATCTCGGGTTGATAATCTAGATCACTTGGCCCTGGTGGTAGCCCCTCAAGTTGGGGGATACAACTTTACCAAAGTACTCATGGATGGGGGAAGTAGTATCAACATCTATTATATACTTAAAACAAAAGTAAAACAAGCCATCACGTTCATCCACATATGTTAAATTATATTGATCGTTAACTTTATAGATTAATGGTTCAGATTTAAAGATACAGCGTTACATACAAATATAGTCATCTATAAATTGTTTGGCACATCACGTAAGAATAGTATGACACGTCTTTCGTCCAAGTCATATGTGCTTTTTATAAAAAATACAATCATAGATGAACCTACGTTGCCATCGGCATATAAGTCTGCCAACAGCTGAAAAACAAACACGGCCGCCAGCGGCTAATCAAAAAGGAAAATACTGCTCCCTCAAAAAACTAAAAGGAATACACGGCTGCTAAGGAGTCCAGGTCCAGCGCTGCCAAAAAGGATGAGTCCGCTCACAATACCATATGTATGATGATGACATCTCTGATTTTAGGGAAAAAATATTAGCGTATTATTTCAGAAAATTAATCATTTGTTAATATTTTTTTACTTTAAGGGAAAATCAATCTAGGCTACTCCATTAGTTCTTCATGTTGAGATAACAAACTTTTACGCATGGGCAAAAAAACTTTCTCTATTTTGGTGAAAAAATCTTTCTCTGCCAAGATAAAAAAAAGTAGATGTGTATGTACATGGAATATAGTGTGGGTGTAAAGAAATATAAAAAAAATCTTCATGTTGAGATAACAAACATTTTTTACGCATGGGCAAAAAAAACTTTCACTATTTTGAAAAAAAAAATCTTTCTCTGCCGAGATAAAAAAAGTAGATGTGCACGTATATGGAATATAGTGTGGGCGCAAACAAATATAAAAACACTTCTTTTAATATAATAAAGTACTATAAGATGCTAGCAACTCATACTAAAAATACGTTTACATCTAAGTGCCAAAAAATTATATTTATATTCTTGCATTATTTTTACAAATGAATTATGATGCGCGTTCTAATTACAATGGTTAATAGTATAAACTATCAATTTTTTCATGAGAAACATTCATGAGAAGGACCACGTGAGTGCTAAGAAAAAGAGGGACACTTAAAGTGTAGCACATGTCCATATCTGATATTTGGAACATCCTGGCAGCAATGTATGCGCTAATGTCATCATGGCGTCAACAAAAAGAGGGTCATGTAAAGGGTAATACATGTCCATATCGGACACGTGCATCACGAACGGAGAGTCCTGGCAAAAATGCATGCCTAATGTCAAGATTACATCAGGAAACAAGAAAATTAACGGTTCAAGATCTACTCAACAATTGGGATGTCTACCTAACGACCCTAACTGTCGGATCAAATACAATTATCGATTTAGTTGACTTATATTCTCTCAAAAAAAGTCATAGGCAGGCATGACTTCTCCAAAAATGGTAATAGAGAGGTGGTAGATTACGAGGAATCAAAGAGAATATACACGTATAAGTACAACGCACTAGACATGCATGATGTCTCTAAAATAATAAGTACATAGTAGGAGAGAATACTTATTTTAAGGAGAAAGACAGGCTTAGGCATGGACAGTGGGTAGTCGAACAATCTAAGCTAAAGATCTGGAGTGTACATACAATCTATGCTAAGGATCTGGACCGTACATACATGCATGGCATTGAATAAGAGAAGGTGGATAATTGACAACATGCTACTATGCAAGTGACCATATCGTACCATAGGAGAAAATAATGTTTTGAGATGAAAACCTCAAAACAACATGGTCACGATGAAAAACAATGGGCTACAAGAACGGTAAGTGAGAGAGAATGATCGAGCGACATAACAATTGGCTACAACATATGAGTCACTACTAGCGAACCTCCCGCGGCGGCACGCCGCGCCCGTCTACAGCTTTGTACTATATATTGGAGTGTAGACAATTGCTAAGATAAACAGTGTAAACTAGTGTAATCATATAAATTGCTAGGTGGCAAAAAAAAAAAATCATGACATAGTCTATCACTCGAGTGCATGCATGGTGTATATGGGCCAACGAAAGTTGACCGTATGGGCTGTATCAGAATGTTAAATATTAAGCGGACGGAAGCTTGAAGTAAAATGGGCTGGTTAAAACCAGATGGGCTGATTGAAGCCAGATGGGCTGGTCGAATCTGTAAACTATAGCAAACAGAAAATGCTTTAAAAAAAAAGAAAAACTCAACCATATAGTCTGGAAGTAAAAAACAAATCAGGTTGCAAATACACATATATTATGTTTTGGTCCAGCCTAAATTCAACTAATTACTATGAACGAAAAATTAGGTAGTAAATCGAGAATATAATTTAATACGTAGAAGAGAATTAAAACAGAGCAAACCTCTTTAAATTTGAGTGTAAGTACAAACGACGAACAACTCTTTGACACATTGTATTCCTTGTAATGACCATATATACTCCATGCTCATCCTCTTTTTAATAACAAAATTAATTAGTATTCATGCTTATGGGCAAAGGCAACTGAATAATTGCTATCTAGATCCTCGAAAAATGCAAAAAGAGCGATTTTTTTCAGATTCTAAATCTTTGCTTGCTACACTCCACCGAGCAGCTCTCCCTTGGGCTGATTGGGTGAACCTAAGATTTATTGTCAGTCGCTTCTTCTTTCTCGTGTCTGATCTCTCTTCTCTGTGGCACGCTTTCGGCAGGTCCCCCACTTGTGGCGTCTAACGCATAGAGCATCTAAGGCAGTACCACGGTAGTGCGAGGTGTCTTCGCTACATTTCTCATAGGTTCGCCTCCTGAACACCGATGATCGAGCACTGGAATACCTATTACTACGCACCGCCTCCTCCAATGATCAACTCAAAAATCAGAAAGATACATACATATAACAATTACACATGTCAAAATCCAGAAGAGAATTGGGTCAAGCACAAGTTTTCACCAGTCCTCATCTACTTCTCTCTCGCGAACTTCCCCACAAGTCCCCCACTTGTCACATGTAGCACGTGAAGCATCTAGAGCAGTACCGCGATAGTGCAAGACGTGCTAGGTGCAGTGAGCACTCACCTCACGGACCGATACCTTTTCGGCAATGCTTGTAGATTCGCTTCTGAGCACCGACGATCGAGCACCCAAAAACTTACTACTATGCACCGTTCTAATCCAATTTGTCTTGTTTTGCTGAGAGCTGCTCAGACGTTCAAATGATATAAAAATTGGAGTGAATCTACCTCTGAAACATCTTGTACAATGTACATCTTTCTAGTTATGTATATGTAATTATAAAGACACCACTATGAAGATATTTTGTATGCCATACACTATACAGATCTATACCAAGATATTTAAGAATACACATATACAAATACATCATTAAAGCACTGTCACCATGTAATCCAAGTAAACATGTATTTTCCCGTTTTCTTATTTTCTCGTATTTATTTGAGTTTGGTTTAAATATGTTTTAAGATGTATGTTTGAAAAAACAAAGTTTATTACATAAACAATTTGAATTGCCCACAATATAATATCTATGATCGTGATTTGGAAAAATACGAACAAATAAGTACTAAAGTTTAGTATAAATAGCTATAACAATCTCACATAATAAAGTTCAAAAAAGAATCGGGTCAGGCTCAAGTCTTTTTAATCTTGAATGTAAATAAATTTCAGATTTCAAGGGGCGATGAACTTCTTCACCAGGTCTTATCTATTTCTCCCTCGCGCGCTTTCTCGCACATCTCCCACTTGTGCCATCTAGCGCGTAGACTATCTAGGGCAGTACCGTGGTAGTGTGAGGCATGCTCGCTACCGATATAGCGAGCAGTCACCTCACAAACCAGTACCTTTTCGGCACTGCTCGCAGATTCGCCTCCTGAAGACCGGCCTCGCGTGCTTTCCCGCATGTCTCCCACTTGTACCATCTAGGGCATAGAGCATCTAGGGCAGTACCGTGGTAGGGCGTGCTCGCTACCGATACAGCGAGCAGTCACCTCAGGGACCAGTACCTTTTCGGCACTGCTCGCAGATTCGCCTCCTGAACACCGGCGAGCGGTGCTGGTGAACTTCGCCCATCGTACACCGAGTTCGAGCTATAACAATAACCACATACTCTCTTCTTTTTCTCCATTCCACAACGTACCTCATTCCTTCTCCCTAATTTTCATCTCTTTTCTTCCTCCGGTGACAAAAGATCAAGATGATGCCCCCAATGGAGGACGTGAGCTCAGAGTTGATCCTAGTTCTCATAGTTGGGCTGCTAGCAGCATTGCTTAGCTTCTCTATGCTTCTGTGTGCAATGATCCTAGATGATCGCCATGACGCTGCTGCCCGAGCGGTGGCTCTTCGAGGTACTGGTGGCCCCGCCACTGGAGGGAAATATGCTTGGTAGTGCTCTACCTGAGCTACGTAGGAGATATCATATTGCTGTCCTTCCTTTTTTTTAGCCTTTCGCCACTGGAGGCAGATATGCTTGGTAGTGTTCTACTTGTGCTACCAAGGAGATATCATATTGCTCTCCTTCATTTGTTTTTATTTTTATTTCTTCTTTGGGTGGTCTCATATTGCCGGTTTCATGGTCTTTCTTCTTTGTGCTTGTTGACCTTGTCACATGTTAAAGGTATTATGCAATATAGATCTGTTGTTGTTCTCCTTGGCGATTATATACTTTTTGGAAGGCATGACCGATAGATAGCACACCAAGGTGAACCAATGATTGTTTAGTAGTCAGTAAATCGTTTAATTATATACTTTTTGGAGAGCATGACCGATAGATAGCACACCAAGGTGAACCAATAATTGTTTAATAGTTAGTAAATCGTTTGCATATGCGGCGGATTAGAACTTGGTGTTTCACAAATTGTACATAGCTAAAGGTTGCACATGTTTTTTTCGACGGTAAGAAAGTAAAATGAAATCGAACTGCACAGGCAATAAATAAATACAAAATCAAACACATAAAAGGAAACACACATGACCTTAGTTAGTAGACCACAACCAACATACATGACATAGAAGTACAAATACAGATATTTTTACACATGGGAATCTACGAAATACGACCTGATCTCCTCGGTGCAACGACAACATCTAATTTCGGCAAGCTTCAAATTGTTAACACCCTCTCTAACCGCTCAGCGTAATCCTCCAAGATGAAGCATTCCTTGAATGCCGAAGGTTGGTTTTCGTTGTGCACATGAGGAACCATAAGCTGTAAACTGGTCAATAGAAAAGTTTACATGTTAAGCTTTTGTTCTACGTACTGGTTTATTTTACGTGACCACTTGTTTTTTTCATATGTTAGTTAGAAACCAATATTGGGTTGCAACCGTCGCAGAAGGTAACTAAAGATAAAAAGTGACATTCATAATTAACTTGCTGGGGAACATAGTAATTTCAAAAAAATTCCTACGCACACGCAAGATCATGATGATGCATAGCAACGAGAGGGGAGAGTGTGATCTACGTACCCTTGTAGACCGACAGCGGAAGCGTTAGCACAACGCGGTTGATGTAGTCGTACGTATTCACGGCCCAATCGATCGAGCACCGAAACTACGGCACCTCCGAGTTTTAGCACACGTTCAGCTCGATGACGATCCCTGGACTCCGATCCAGCAAAGTGTCGGGGAAGAGTTCCGTCAGCACGACGGCGTGGTGACGATCTTGATGTACTACCGTCGCAGGGCTTCGCCTAAGCACCGCTACAATATTATCGAGGATTATGGTGGAAGGGGGCACCGCACACGGCTAAGAATATGATCACGTGGATCAACTTGTGTGTCTATGGGATGCCCCCTGACCCGTATATAAAGGAGTGGAGGAGGGGAGGGCCGGCCCTCTCTATGGCGCGCCCTAGGGGAGTCCTACTCCCACCGGGAGTAGGATTCCCCTTTTCCTAGTCCAACTAGGAGTCCTTCCATGTAGTAGGAGTAGGAGTCAAGGCAAGGGAAAAGAGAAGAGAAGGAAGGAGGGGGCGCAGCCCTTCCCCCTAGTCCAATTCGGACTAGGCCTTGGGGGGCGCCCAACCTCTCCTATCTCTTTCCCCTAAAGCCCAATAAGGCCCATATACTCCCCGGCGAATTCCCGTAACTCTCCGGTACTCCGAAAAATACTTGAATCACTCGGAACCTTTCCGATGTCCAAATATAGTCGTCCAATATATCGATTTTTACGTCTCTACCATTTCGAGACTCCTCGTCATGTCCCCGATCTCATCCGGGACTCCGAACTCCTTTGGTACATCAAAACTCATAAACTCATAATATAACTATCATCGAAACCTTAAGCGTGCGGACCCTACGGGTTCGAGAACAATGTAGACATGACCGAGACACGTCTCTGGTCAATAACCAATAGCGGAACCTGGATGCTCATATTGGCTCCTACATATTCTACGAAGATCTTTATCGGTCAGACGGCATAACAACATACGTTGTTCCCTTTGTCATCGGTATGTTACTTGCCCGAGATTCGATCGTCGGTATCTCAATACCTAGTTCAATCTCATTACCGGCAAGTCTCTTTACTCGTTCCGTAATACATCATCTCGCAACTAACTCATTAGTTGCAATGCTTGCAAGGCTTATGTGATGTGCATTACCGAGAGGGCCCAGAGATACCTCTCCGACAATCGGAGTGACAAATCCTAATCTCGAAATACGCCAACCCAACATGTACCTTTGGAGACACCTGTAGAGCTCCTTTATAATCACCCAATTACGTTATGACGTTTGGTAGCACACAAAGTGTTCCTCCGGCAAACGGGAGTTGCATAATCTCATAGTCATAGGAACATGTATAAGTCATGAAGAAAGCAATAGCAACATACTAAACGATCGGGTGCTAAGCTAATGGAATGGGTCATGTCAATCCCGTTAATCAAATAACAACTCTTTTGTTCATGGTTAGGAAACATAACCATCTTCGATTAACGAGCTAGTCAAGTAGAGGCATACTAGTGACACTCTGTTTGTCTATGTATTCACACATGTATTATGTTTCCGGTTAATACAATTCTAGCATGAATAATAAACATTTATCATGATATAAGGAAATAAATAATAATTTTAATATTGCCTCTAGGGGATATTTCCTTCAGTCTCCCACTTGCACTAGAGTCAATAATCTAGTTCACATCGCCATGTGATCCAACACTAATAGTTCACATCACCATGTGATTAACACCCATAGTTCACATTGTCATGTGACCTATACCCAAAGGGTTTACTAGAGTCAGTAATTTAGTTCACATCGTTTATGTGATTAACACCCAAAGAGTACTAAGGTGTGATCATGTTTTGCTTGTGAGAAAATTTTAGTCAACGGATCTGTCACATACAGATCCATAAGTATTTTGCGAATTTCTATATCAACAATGCTCTGCACGGAGCTACTCTAGCTATTTGCTCTCACTTTCAATATGTATCCAAATTGAGACTTAGAGCCATCTGGATCAGTGTCAAAACTTGCATCGACGTAACTTTTTACGACGAACCTTTTTGTCACCTCCATAATTGAGAAATATTTCCTTATTCCACTAAGGATAATTTTGACCGCTGTCCAGTGATCTACTCTTAGATCACTATTGTACTCCCTTACTTAACACAGTGTAGGGTATACAATAGATCTGGTACACAGCATGGCATACTTTATAGAATCTATGGCTGAGGCATAGGGAATGACTTTCATTCTCTTTCTATCTTCTGTCGTGGTCGGGCTTTGAGTCTTACTCAATTTCACACCTTGTAACACAGCCAAGAACTCTTTCTTTGACCGTTCCAATTTTTGAACTACTTCAAAATATTGTCAAGGTTTGTACTCATTGAAAAAAACTTATCAAGCGTCTTGATCTATCTCTATAGATCTTGATGCTTAATATGTAAGCAGCTTCACCGAGGTCTTTCTTTCAAAACACTCCTTTATGCTTTGCAGAATAATTCTACATTATTTCCGATCAACAATATGGCATTCACATATACTTATCAGAAATGTTGTAGTGCTCCCACTCACTTTCTTGTAAATACAGGCTTCATCGCAAGTCTGTATAAAACTATATGCTTTGTCATCTCATCAAAGCGCACATTCCAACTCCGAGATGCTTGCACCAGTCCATAGATGGATCGCTGGAGTTTGCACATTTTGTTAGCACCTTTAGGATTGACAAAACCTTCTGGTTGCATCATATACAACTCTTCTTTAAGAAATCCATTAAGGATTGCAGTTTTGTTATCCATTTGCCAGATTTCATAAAATGCGGCAATTGCTAACATGATTCGGACAAACTTTAAGCATCGATACGAGTGAGAAAATCTCATCGTAGTCAACACCTTGAACTTTGTCAAAAACCTTTTTCGAAAAGTCTAGCTTTGTAGATAGTAATACTACTATCAGCGTCCATCTTCCTCTTGAAGATCCATTTAATCTCAATGGCTCGCTGATCATTGGGCAAGTCAATCAAAGTCCATACTTTGTTCTCATACATGGATCTCATCTCAGATTTCATGGCCTCAAGCCATTTCGCGGAATCTGGGCTCATCATCGCTTCCTCATAGTTTGTAGGCTCGTCATGGTCAAGTAACATGACCTCCAAAACTGGATTACCGTACCACTCTGGTGCGGATCTCACTCTGGTTTTACCTACGAGGTTCGGTAGTAACTTGATCTGAAGTTACATGATCATCATCATTAGCTTCCTTACTAATCGGTCTAGTAGTCACAGGAACAGATTTATGTGATGAACTACTTTCCAATAGGGAGCAGGTACAGTTACCTCATCAAGTTCTACTTTCCTTCCACTCACTTCTTTCGAGAGAAATTCCTTCTCTAGAAAGGATCCATTCAAAGCAATGAATATCTTGCCTTCGGATCTGTGATAGAAGGTGTACCCAATATTTTCTTTTGGGTATCCTATGAAGACGCACTTCTCCGATTTGGGTTTGAGCTTATCAGGTTGAAACTTTTTCACATAAGCATTGCAACCTCAAACTTTAAGAAACGACAGCTTAGGTTTCTTGCCAAACCATAGTTCATACGTTGTCGTTTCAACGGATTTAGATGGTGCCCTATTTAACGTGAATGCAGTTGTCTCTAATGCATAACCCCGAAACGATAGTGGTAGATCGGTAAGAGACATCATAGATCGCACCATATCTAATAAAGTACGGTTATGACGTTCGGACACACCATTACATTGTGGTGTTCCAGGTGGCGTGAGTAGTGAAACTATTTCACATTGTTTTTAAGTGAAGGCCAAACTCGTAACTCAAATACTCTTCTCTATGATCAGATCGTAGAAACTTTATTTTCCTGTTACGATGATTTTTTACTTCACTCTAAAATCCTTTGAACTTTTCAAATGTTTCAGACTTATGTTTCATCAAGTAAATATACTCATATCTGCTCAAATCATCTGTGAAGATCAGAAAATAATGATACCTGTCGCGAGCCTCAATATTCATTGGACCACATACATCAGTATGTATGATTTCCAACAAATCTGTTGCTCGCTCCATTGTTCCGAAGAACAGAGTCTTGGTCATCTTGCCCATGAGGCATGGTTCGCAAGCATCAACTGATTCATAATCAAGTGATTCCAAAAGCCCATCAGTATGGAGTTTCTTCATGCGCTTTACACCAATATGACCTAAACGGCAGTGCCACAAATAAGTTGCACTATCATTATTAACTTTGCATCTTTTTGCTTCAATATTATGAATACGTGTAACACTACGATCGAGATCCAACGAACTATTTTCATTGGGTGTATGACCATGGAAGGTTTTATTCATGTAAACAGAACAACAATTATTCTCTGACTTTAGTGAATAACCGTATTGCAATAAACATGATCAAATCATATTCATGCTCAACGCAAACACCAAATAACACTTATTTAGTTTCAACACTAATCCCGAAAGTATAGGGAGTGTGCGATGATGATCATATCAATCTTGGAACTACTTCCAACACACATCGTCACCTCACCCTTTACTAGTTTATGTTTATTCTGCAACTCCCATTTTGAGTTACTACTCTTAGCAACTGAACCAGTATCGAAGGCCGAGGGGTTGCTATAAACACTAGTAAAGTACACATCAATAACACGTATATCCAATATACCTCTGTTTACCTTGCCATCCTTCTTATCCGCCAAATACTTGGGGTAGTTCCGCTTCCAGTGACCAGTCCCTTTGCAGTATAAGCACTTAGTCTCAGGCTTAGGACCAGACTTGGGCTTCTTCACTTGAGCAACAACTTGCTTGCCATTCTTCTTGAATTTCTCCTTCTTCCCTTTGCCCTTTTCTTGAAACTAGTGGTCTTGTTAACCATCAACACTTGATGTTTTTCTTGATTTCTACCTTCGTCGATTTCAGCATCACGAAGAGCTTGGGAATTACTTTCGTCATCCCTTGCATATTATAGTTCATCACGAAGTTCTACTAACTTGGTGATGGTGACTAGAGAATTCTGTCAATCACTATTTTATCTGGAAGATTAACTCCCACTTGATTCAAGCGATTGTAGTACCCAAACAATCTGAGCACATGCTCACTGCTTGAGCGATTCTCCTCCATCTTTTAGCTATAGAACTTGTTGGAGACTTCATATCTCTCAACTCGGGTATTTGCTTGAAATATTAACTTCAACTTCTTGGAACATCTCATATGGTCCATGACGTTCAAAATGTCTTTGAAGTCCCGATTCTAAGCCGTTAAGCATGGTGCACTAAACTATCAAGTAGTCATCATATTGAGCTAGCCAAACGTTCATAACGTTTGCATCTGCTCCTGCAATAGGTCTGTCACCTAGCGGTGCATCAAGGACATAATTCTTCTATGCAGCAATGAGGATAAACCTCAGATCACGGATCCAATCCGCATCATTGCTACTAACATCTTTCAACTTAGTTTTCTCTAGGAACATATCAAAATAAACACAGGGAAGCAACAATGCGAGCTATTTATCTACAACATAATTTGCAAAATACTATCAGAACTAAGTTCATGATAAATTTAAGTTCAATTTAATCATATTACTTAAAAACTCCCACTTAGATAGACATCCCTCTAATCCTCTAAGTGATCACGTGATCCAAATCAACTAAACCATGTTTGATCATCACGTGAGATGGAGTAGTTTCATTGGTGAACATCACTATGTTGATCATATCTACTATATGATTCACGCTCGACCTTTCAGTCTCCGTGTTCCGAGGCCATATCTGTATATGCTTGGGTCGTCAAGTATAACCTGAATATTCCGCGTGTGCAACTGTTTTCCACCCGTTGTATTTGAACGTAGAGCCTATCACATCCGATCATCACGTGGTGTCTCAGCACGAAGAACTTTCGCAACGGTGCATACTCAGGGAGAACACTTCTTGATAATTAGTGAGAGATCATCTTAAAATGCTACCGTCAAACTAAGCAAAATAAGATGTATAAAAGATAAACATCATATGCAATCAAAATATGTGACATGATATGGCCATCATCATCTTGCGCCTTTGCTCTCCATCTCCAAAGTACTGTCATGATCTCTATCGTCACCGTCATGACACCATGATCTCCATCATCTTGATCTATATCAATGTGTCATCACATGACCGTCTCACCAATTATTGCTCTTGCAACTATTGCTATCGCATAGTGATAAAGTAAAGCAATTATTGGGCACTTGCATCTTATGCAATAGAGAGACAACCATAAGGATTTTGCCAGTTGCCGATAACTTCAACAAAACATGATTCATACAACAACTTATATCTCATCACGTCTTGACCATATCATATCACAACATGCCCAGCAAAAACAAGTTAGACGTCCTCTACTTTGTTGTTGCAAGTTTTACGTGGCTGCTACGGGCTTAAGCAAGAACCAATCTTACCTACGCATCAAAACCACAATGATATTTGTCAAGTTGGTGCTGTTTTAACCTTTGCAAGGACCGGGCGTAGCAACACTCGGTTCAACTAAAGTTGGAGAAACTGACACCCGCCAGCCACCTGTGTGCAAAGCACGTCGGTAGAACCAGTCTCGCGTAAGCGTACGCGTAATGTCGGTCCGGGCCGCTTCATCCAACAATACCGCCGAACCAAAGTATGATATGTTGGTAAGCAGTATGACTTATATCGCCCACAACTCACTTGTGTTCTACTCGTGCATATAACATCAACACATAAAACCTAGGCTCGGATGCCACTGTTGGGGAACGTAGTAATTTCAAAAAATTTCCTACGCACACGCAAGATCATGGTGATGCATAGCAACGAGAGGGGAGAGTGTGATCTACGTACCCTTGTAGACCGACAGCGGAAGCGTTAGCACAACGCGGTTGATGTAGTCGTACGTCTTCACGGCCCGACCGATCAAGCACCGAAACTACGGCACCTCCGAGTTTTAGCACACGTTCAGCTCGATGACGATCCCCGGACTCCGATCCAGCAAAGTGTCGGGGAAGAGTTCCATCAGCACGACGGCGTGGTGACGATCTTGATGTACTACTGTCGCAGGGCTTCGCCTAAGCACCACTACAATATTATCGAGGATTATGGTGGAAGGGGGCACCGCACACGGCTAAGAATATGATCACGTGGATCAACTTGTGTGTCTATGGGGTGCCCCCTGCCCCCGTATATAAAGGAGTGGAGGAGGGGAGGGCCGGCCCTCTCTATGGCGCGCCCTAGGGGAGTCCTACTCCCACCGGGAGTAGGATTCCCCTTTTCCTAGTCCAACTAGGAGTCCTTCCATGTAGTAGGAGTAGGAGTCAAGGCAAGGGAAAAGAGAAGAGAAGGAAGGAGGGGGCGCAGCCCTTCCACCTAGTCCAATTCGGACTAGGCCTTGGGGGGGCGCCCAACCTCTCCTATCTCTTTCCCCTAAAGCCCAATAAGGCCCATATAATCCCCGGCGAATTCCCGTAACTCTTCGGTACTCCGAAAAATACTTGAATCACTCGGAACCTTTCCGATGTCCGAATAGTCGTCCAATATATTGATTTTTACGTCTCGACCATTTCGAGACTCCTCGTCATGTCCCCGATCTCATCCGGGACTCCGAACTCCTTCGGTACATCAAAACTCATAAACTCATAATATAACTGTCATCGAAACCTTAAGCGTGCGGACCCTACGGGTTCGAGAACAATGTAGACATGACCGAGACACGTCTCCGGTGAATAACCAATAGCGGAACCTGGATGCTCATATTGGCTCCTACATATTCTACGAAGATCTTTATCGGTCAGACCGCATAACAACATACGTTGTTCCGTTTGTCATCGGTATGTTACTTGCCCGAGATTCGATCGTCGGTATCTCAATACCTAGTTCAATCTCATTACCGGCAAGTCTCTTTACTCATTCCGTAATACATCATCTCGCAAGTAACTCATTAGTTGCAATGCTTGCAAGGCTTATGTGATGTGCATTACCGAGAGGGCCCAGAGATACCTCTCCGACAATCGAAGTGACAAATCCTAATCTCGAAATACGCCAACCCAACATGTACCTTTGGAGACACCTGTAGAGCTCCTTTATAATCACCCAGTTACGTTGTGACGTTTGGTAGCACACAAAGTGTTCCTCCGGCAAACGGGAGTTGCATAATCTCATAGTCATAAGAACATGTATAAGTCATGAAGAAAGCAATAGCAACATACTAAACGATCGGGTGCTAAGCTAATGGAATGGGTCATGTCAATCACATCATTCTTCTAATGATGTGATCCCGTTAATCAAATAACAACTCTTTTGTTCATGGTTAGGAAACATAACCATCTTCGATTAACGAGCTAGTCAAGTAGAGGCATACTAGTGACACTCTGTTTGTCTATGTATTCACACATGTATTATATTTCCGGTTAATACAATTCTAGCATGAATAATAAACATTTATCATGATATAAGGAAATAAATAATAACTTTATTATTGCCTCTAGGGCATATTTCCTTTATAACTTACATATAATACATGCTTAAATACTATTAAAACATGGAGGAGCTTATTTTATTACAACTGGACACAACTTGGTAAACATGGATTAAAACAACTGAAGGAAACTAAAACGATCGATACTTGCATAGAAGACAAATACGACTACAAATGACTTTAATGCTCGAAATCAAGTCATTTTGGAACACTCTTCTCTACGGTTAGTGCCAATAATGAAATGATATAGCAGTTTTGCGAAGTGCTCGAGTCGTGTGATGGGTGGACAACTACCAGTGTAGCTGATGATGCGGTCTTCCGTGAATGGACGCTGTGGATGCATGCAGAGAGGCACGGCATCAGAGAAATCGTTGCATATACGTGCCAACATCTATGTTTGTGTCATGGACTTGGCTTGGCAAGCAGCAACTTCACGTTTAGCCATGTTAAGTTCACAATGCTTTGAGTGTGCTTTCTCTTGAGCTGATAGGAGCTTCTGCTTTGTTGCCTGCAACATAGGGTAATTATAACCGTTGATTGTGATCGCGTAGTTTTAACAAATGTAGTTTAGTGCTGCCTGGGCAGCCCCTTCTTCCGCCTCGTCTTGTGTCGCTACGGGTTGTCCTTTGAAAACCAAAGGGTTTTCATTGATGCTCCCTGTGGAATGTGTGGCTCCCATATGGACGGATGCCTGTATAGTTCCGTCGAGGTACGTGCAGTGAAGGTATCCTTGCACTTCCTGCCTTATAGCCAAGCCGACAATTTGCAGAATGATGCGCCTTGGTATATACACCATCAAGTCGTCGTTCTGCAAATGGATTAAAGTTAGTGACTGCATTACTTTGCATGAGGTTTTAATTTAAGTTGAAAACGTAGAACAGATGCATACCATGTCAATGGGGGCAGCATTGGAAGAGGAGCTTGAAACAGCTTTCTTTTCTTTTTTTCTTGATTGCTTTCCTGATAGGAAAGTCAACCAACATGCATGGCCCATGCAACCAGTCGCTGCCGCATGCCATACGTCCATCTCATCACAGTGCAGAAATCGCAACGATGGAATACCAGGCCATGCATCAGTCAAATAGCCAATAGCAGGAACATCACACCCACCCAACTCCACCACGCAAAAAGGGACCTCTGCCAACGTAAAACAAAACCGCACAAATAAGAACACGAACAAACAGCAAGCACCGATCCAATTCAGCCAAACCAAATGCACAAACCGAGAGTAGAATCAATGGGCCGCTTGCCAAGCCGGATCTCCTCCCTACGTATCCTAGCAGAATCGTCACCACCTAAATCCAACAACAAAACATAGCAATTAGTCCAAAGAAACAGGCAAAACACAAATAAACGGAAAGGAAAAAAGGACCCAAACCAGATTGCGCCGCGAGGTCCACCGAAACAGGAGATCGCCCACAAGAACCACACACAGAAGACGAACAACGCATAGAGCGACCAAACCGAGAAGGCGAGCGAAGATGAGAAGCTGAAACACCTCGCAAAAGGATAGACCCATCCACCGAAACAGCCGGAGCACCAGCACGCCCCGAACCACCTCGCCGACCAACAGTAGCCACCCGCGAGCGAGAAGGCCGGCCAGGACGACGCGGACCATTACAACACACCATGAAATGAACGCACGTACAATACGCAGCTGGAGACCACAAGTACCACTGAAGGAAGAAGAAGAAGCTATTTATAGCCTCGCACAACACCGAGTAAAGCAGAAAAAGAAACGAAAAGTCTCTCCGGAAAGCACAAGAGAGCCCGAAAAATCTCAACCTCCGGAAGCAGCCTCGACAGCGGCAGAGCTAGCACAGTATATAAACAGTCGCAAACACCTGCTCCTCCCTGACAACCAAGAACGGCACCGCATACATACCAGTCCCGACAGACATGAACAAGAGTGGCGATAGCGACACCACTAATTGGCCAACAGCGGCCAACAAAAGCAGCGATAGCGACACCACGAGCTGACCAAGAGCGGCCAGGCAGAAGAAAGCGACAGGACCAGCAGCTGACCCGGCATATACACGAACAAATTCCCACGGCCAATGGAAGAAGGAAGCACACAGTACCCCACGTCCAATAAAAAACGCTAAAGCCACCAAACGAACCATCACAGCAGTTCAAAAAATTTGAAACAAACCTCTTGACGCACAACTCATTTGTACACACCCGTGTACCAAAAAAATGCACGTGTCTCATTCAAATTTACCCATACGTCTTTTTCATCCAAGTGGAACAATAGTAGAGCGAAAACTCTCTCTGGAATAGATGCTTGGGTATTTTAGAAACCGGGCAAAGTATGATGCCACCTTCTAAAAATGCTGGAGAGGAAGCCATTCGATCAATCAGGGGAAGGTTATATATTGTTGAGATTACAGTGCGATATAGTGATTCGTGAGAAGAAACTGACTCAGGACAAGAAGAACATGTAACACATGACAATTACCAAGTTGTTATGTAGTGGGGACTACCGATAAGATGTGTCGTTCGAGGATGATAGCTAAAGACATGTGGCTAAAGAGCCATTAAAAATCAAATGAGAGGGAGGTTCCATTGACGATTGATTTATTGACACAAAACAATGCGTAATATGTGAGAGTATGAAAATAATGCCTTCATGCTTGGTGGAGTTTCTGCAACATGTCTAATAGTCGTGAACCCAGGAATGAAGTTCATGCAAGGGACAAATGATAGAAATTTAATAATCAATTTGACATATAGACAAAACATTAAATAGATTATAAGTGGTTGAATTTTAAAATTAAAATATGTAAAAATAATAACTAAAATGCAACATAGCCACTATAATGTGCTGGACACCTGGCAAGCAATTTAGTTCTATATGAAGTAAAAAATCATTTCTTGATAAAAATATGAAATTTGATTATACAATGAAACAAAATTAGCTATTTAGAATTACATCAATATAAAACCTATAGGTGTTATGTAGTTGTAGATTAGAACTTTTTTTAAAAGATTTCCATTGATGACATGCAATATGTAGTGATGGAAGAAAAAAAGGCAAAGTAACATTTTATGTAAGTGTCAAATGCATGTAAATATTAAGAAAAATATAAGTATGACATGCATGTTTACTAGGATTATATCAAGCAAAAATTGTGTGGAAAATAATTGGCTAAGAAACAATGGCAAGCAACTTGGGTATAGGGTTTTAATCATGTATGCACTATCATATCAGTATATCCTGTAGCATAAATGTAGAAATCTAGCCGCGCAAATGCGCGGGTCACTCCGCTAGTTTTATATTATGATACATTCCGCCGTATGGAGTTGACAGATAAGAATCTTAAACCGTCGAATATGGTCTTTCATGGTGTGGTGCCTGGTAAGTCTTCATATCCTGTTGGCAAGATAGCTTTGGAGGTAGCTTTTGGAGATGACTATGATTCAAGGTCAGAAACATTGACATTTGAGATGGTAAAGATCAAAAGTCCGTACCACGCCTTGTTTGGGCGGCCGGCCTATGCTAAATTCATGGCGAGGCCGTGTTATGTTTATCTACAGCTTAAAATGTCAGGTCATAAGGGGACTATCATAGTACATGGAAGTAGAAAGATTGCTTTGGAGTGTGAGGAAGGTGATGCGGCTTATGCTGAGTTGGTTTGTGCCACGGAAGAGTTGAAATTCTATAAGGAGCAAGTTGATCCGGCAGACATGACCTCTTTGAAAAAGCCAACTACAGAACATGATCCGGCATTGAAGTTCAAATCGGCTACAGATACTAAGATGGTTGACTTTGTTCCTGGCGATTCATCCAAACAGTTCAGCATCAGCGCTAACCTGGATCCCAAATAGGAAAGCACGCTCATCGAGTTCATCCATGAGAATCGGGACATCTTTGCATGGAAACCTTCTGACATGCCAGGTGTACCGAGGGAACTCGCTGAGCACACACTCAATATTGATCCTAAGTTTAAACCGGTCCGGCAGTTCCTCTGCCGCTTCAATGAAGAGAGACGGAAGGCTATCGGTGAAGAGGTAGCCCGTCTGTTGGCCGCAGGGTTTATTGTCGAGGTTTTTCATCCAGAATGGTTAGCTAATCCGGTGTTGGTTCTTAAGAAAAACGGCACTTGGCGCATGTGTGTGGATTACACAGATTTAAACAAGGCTTGCCCTGCAGACCCCTTTGCTCTCCCTCGCATTGATCAGATAATTGATGCTACGGCAGGTTGTGACCGTTTGTGTTTTCTGGATGCTTACTCTGGTTATCATCAGATCAAAATGGCGGTTAAGGACCAGGAGAAAACAGCTTTCATAACTCCCTTTGGAGCCTTCTGCTATGTCTCCATGCCTTTTGGACTCAAGAGTGCCCAGGCAACTTACCAGCGATGTGTTCAGAATTGCCTTCATAAACAAATTGGGCGCAATGTTCATGCATATGTGGATGATATTGTGGTAAAATCCAGAAAGGAGGAGACGTTGATAGATGATTTAAGAGAAACCTTTGACAATCTCAGGATTTATAAGATGATGCTCAATCCGGAGAAGTGTGTCTTTGGTGTCCTGACTGTTGGGGAACGTAGTAATTTCAAAATTTTCCTACGCACACGCAAGATCATGGTGATGCATAGCAACGAGAGGGGAGAGTATTATCTACATACCCTTGTAGATCGCAACGGAAGCGTTGACACAACGTAGAGGAAGTAGTCGTACGTCTTCTTCCCGATCCGACCGATCCAAGTACCGTTACTCCGGCACCTCCGAGTTCTTAGCACACGTACAGCTCGATGACGCTCCCCGGGCTCCGATCCAGCAAAGCTTCGGGGATGAGTTCCGTCAGCACAACGGCGTGGTGACGATGATGATGTTCTACCGACGCAGGGCTTCGCCTAAGCACTACAATGATATGACCGAGGTGGAATATGGTGGCAGGGGGCACCGCACACGGCTAAGGAACGATCACGGGGATCAACTTGTGTGTCCTAGGGTGCCCCCCTGCCTCCGTATATAAAGGAGCCAAGGGGGAGGGGGCGGCCGGCCAAGGAGGGCGCGCCAAGGGAGTCCTACTCCCTCTGGGAGTAGGATTCCCCCCCAATCCTAGTTGGAATAGGATTCCTTGAGGGGGGAAAAGAGAGAGGGGGGCCGGCCACCTCTCCTAGTCCTAATAGGACTAGGGGAGGGGGGAGGCGCGCGGCCCACCTTGGGCTGCCCCTTTCTCCTTTCCACTAAAGCCCATTAAGGCCCATATAGCTCCCGGGGGGTTCCGGTAACCTCCCGGTACTCCGGTAAAATCCCGATTTCACCCGGAACACTTCCGATATCCAAACATAGGCTTCCAATATATCAATCTTTATGTCTCGACCATTTCGAGACTCCTCGTCATGTCCATGATCACATCCGGGATTCCGAACTACCTTTGGTACATCAAAATGCATAAACTCATAATAACTATCATCGTAACGTTAAGCGTGCGGACCCTACGGTTCGAGAACAATGTAGACATGACCGAGACACGTCTCCGGTCAATAACCAATAGCAGGACCTGGATGCCCATATTGGCTCCTACATATTCTACGAAGATCTTTATCGGTCAGACCGCATAACAACATACGTTGTTCCCTTTGTCATCGGTATGTTACTTGCCCGAGATTCGATTGTCGGTATCCAATACCTAGTTCAATCTCGTTACCGGCAAGTCTCTTTACTCGTTCCGTAATACATCATCTTGCAACTAACTCATTAGTTGTAATGCTTGCAAGGCTTATGTGATGTGCATTACCGAGAGGGCCCAGAGATACCTCTCCAACAATCGGAGTGACAAATCCTAATCTCGAAATACGCCAACCCAACATCTACCTTTGAAGACACCTGTAATGCTCCTTTATAATCACCCAGTTACGTTGTGACGTTTGGTAGCACCCAAAGTGTTCCTCCGGCAAACGGGAGATGCATAATCTCATAGTCATAGGAACATGTATAAGTCATGAAGAAAGCAATAGCAACATACTAAACGATCAGGTGCTAAGTTAATGGAATGGGTCATGTCAATCAGATCATTCAACTAATGATGTGATCCCGTTAATCAAATAACAACTCTTTGTTCATGGTTAGGAAACATAACCATCTTTGATTAACGAGCTAGTCAAGTAGAGGCATACTAGTGACACTCTGTTTGTCTATGTATTCACACATGTATTATGTTTCCGGTTAATAAAATTCTAGCATGAATAATAAACATTTATCATGATATAAGGAAATAAATAATAACTTTATTATTGCCTCTAGGGCATATTTCCTTCACTGGCAGGCAAGCTCTTAGGTTTTCTGGTGTCAAACAGAGGCATTGAGGATAATCCGGAAAAAATTGCGGCAATTACGTCCTTGGCTAAACCGGCGTGTATCAACGATGTTCAACGTCTGGCCGGCCGGATTACAGCCTTGAGCCGGTTTATCAGTCGCCTTGGAGAGAAGGCCATCCCCTTATATCAGATCCTCAAGAAAACAGATAACTTTGTCTGGAGTGAGGCAGCTGATAAAGCGTTTGAGGATCTAAAGAGGCAGCTAGCTGAACTGCCCGTGCTCGCAGCACCAATCGATAAAGAGCCGTTATTATTATATGTGGCTGCTAATGCCCGGGCTGTTAGCGTAGCCATTGTAGTAGAGCGCAAGGATCTTGGCAAGGAATATCCGGTTCAACGGCCGGTTTATTATATCAGCGAGGTGCTCATTGAGTCAAAGCAGAGGTATCCGCATTGGCAAAAGCTGGTGTATGGAGTATTTATGGCAAGCCAGAAGCTTAAACATTATTTTCAGGGCCATCCCATCACAGTGGTCAGCTCAGCTCCTCTGGGTGATATCATTCAAAACAGAGAAGCAACTGGCCGGATTGCCAAGTGGGCTATTGAGCTTGGACCTCATGGGCTCAAATATATACCCCGCACAGCGATCAAATCCCAGGCACTCGTGGACTTCATCAATAATTGGACGGAGTTACAGGCACCTGAAGAGAAACCAGATAATACATATTGGACTATTCATTTTGATGGATCTAGACAATTGGAGGGCTCGGGGGTTGGAGTCATACTAACTTCCCCACGAGGTGACAAGTTTTGTTATGTCCTCCGTTTAATGTTCCCTTGTACTAACAATGCAGCTGAATATGAGGCTTTGCTCCACGGTCTTCGGATGGCTAAGGAGATGAATTTGAGCCGGGTTAAGTGCTTCAGCGATTCAGATCTAGTGGCTCAGCAGGTGTCTGGCACTTGGGACTCTAAGGACCTACTCATGGCTGCATATTGGCGAGGGGTGGACGCAGTGGCTGGTCATTTTAAGGGTTATCAGGTGGACCATATAGACCGGCGGAAGAATGAAGCAGCGGACGCTTTAAGTTGTCTTGGTTCCCAACGTAAACCGGTCCCGCCTAATGTCTTTCTTGATGTGTTGCATAATCCGTCAGTCAAGGTGCCAACCGAAGAAGATTTGGCTATTCTTGATCTGGAGGCTCAGTTGGTGGCAGCTCTGCATGCCATACCGGATTGGACGATCCCATATTTGGCTTACATGAACCGGGGCGAGTTACCAGACGATGAAACATTGGCTCGACAGATAATCCAGTGTTCAAAGTCCATGACCATACTCAACGGGGAGTTACATTGTTACAGTGTTTCAGGAGCAATTCAGCGCTGTGTTTCTCCTCAAGAAGGTTGTGAGATTTTGCGAGAAATCCATGAAGGGGATTGCGGTCACCACACCGGTTCAAAATCTTTGGTTGCCAAGGCTTTTCGCCATGGTTTTTACTGGTTGACGGCGCATGCTGATGTGGAGGATTTAGTCAAGAGATGTGATGGATGTCAAAAATTTGCTCGCCGTGCGCACGTTCCGGCTCAAGAGTTGAGGATGATTCCAATTACGTGGCCGTTTGCAACTTGGGGGCTTGATATGGTTGGACCCTTCAAGCGCTGTAAGGACAAAAAGACCCACCTATTAGTAGTAGTTGATAAATTCACTAAATGGGTGGAGGCAGAGCCAGTCAACAAGTGTGATGCAGCCACGGCGGTTCAATTCATCAAGAAGGTGATATTCCGGTTTGGCTTTCCACACAGCATTATAACAGATAATGGTACTAACTTGTCAAAAGGGGAGATGGAAGAATTTTGTCAATGTGAGCACATCCGGCTCGATCTAGCGTCGGTGGCTCACCCCCAATCTAATGGTCAAGCAGAGAGGGAAAATCAAGAAATTCTACGGGGTATCAAACCCAGGCTTATGGTTCCCTTAAAGCGGACGCCGGGTTGTTGGGTTGAGGAGCTACCTTCTGTGTTATGGAGCATCAACACCACACCCAATAGGTCTACGGGTTATACACCTTTCTTCATGGTCTATGGAGCGGAGGCCGTTCTTCCTAGTGACATCCGTCACGATTCGCCCCGTGTGACAGCTTATGTTGAAGCTGATAATGAGAAGGCACGTCAGGATTCTCTGGACCTGTTGGATGAAGAGCGTGATCTTGTAGCAGCACGATCGGCGATTTATCAACAAGATCTTCGACGTTATCACAGCCGTCGGGTTAAAACCAGAACCTTTCAAGAAGGCGATTTGGTGCTCCGACTCATCCAGGATCAGACTGATATGCACAAGTTATCCCCACCTTGGGAAGGACCCTTTGTGGTCAGCAAAAATCTGCACAACGGGTCTTACTACCTCATTCATGTTCGAGAGCATAAAGACTCACGTCAATCGGAGGAGGAGACAAAGCGGCCATGGAATATAGCTCTCCTTCGGCCTTACTATACTTGAGCCGCAGGCTCTTCTTATGTACATATTTATGATAATGTATATATTATATAATAAACCGGAGCCTCCATTAAAGCGGGGTATCTATTCTTTTTACATCATGTGTGTGCTCACAAGAGTTTCTACTGACAAAGCGGAGTTTTTGTTAAACCGGTATCTACAGCCGCACGGATATAAAGAATATCACTAGGGGGCTTGGTCATATTTGAACCATAGCTACACCTCTTGATCGGTTTGAAATGACAAAGGGATATCACTATGGGGCTTGGTTGTTATCACACCACATCTACACCTCTTGATAGGCGTTTAGCCAGAAAGGAAATTATGTGGGGCCAAAGAGAGTGTTGCATAAAGCACAAACTCAAACATGGGCACCCACAGAGCACAACTCACGAAGTTACTTGGGGGCTCTTGGTGCAAGCAACAAAGAGTTTGAAAGGACCCTCGTAATTGGCTATCAAGCCACGGCATGGAAGCCTAGTGTATTCACCTAAAAACCCGGGTTAACCTGCCTTCATCAAGTAAGCCACTCCTGTCCAGGTAATCCTGGTATGACCCATCGAACGTTTGACATGTCAATCTTTTATAGACCATGAACTTGTTAAAGTTAAAATGATGATTGGTTAATTGGAGGCCCATCTTAAAAGGCTTTGTTAAATGGTTTAACTCAGAGGCCTGGCAGCCCATGAAAAGCCTCGATTTGGAGCCTGGCAGCTCGTAAAAAGCCTTGCATATTTTCCTGTTTGAGTTTTGTTTGTTGAAATTCATAAGTATTTTTTGATAAACCTGTGTCCTTGACCCGGCTTGCTTCTCAACTACAAGTTGTTGACACATGATCAGTTATAAACCGGTGTTTATTGACCCGGTCTAGTTTGACTAAATCACCAGTGTTATAAAGAAAACCCGGTAGTTATCCCGGTCCGGTTTAATATATAAACCAGCAGTATAGAGATGAGGTTATCAATGTTCTGGATTGGTATTAACACCTTTGCCGTATACACCGTTGGCCAACCAATAAGTTATGTTATGTATACTGCTTTTTGTACAAACACTTTGATTATTTCATCTATGTCCTGTACACTTCCTGGATATATTGACCAGTCTAGCGGTAAACCGCTAGACACTTTTAAGTTGTTAAACCCAGGAACACAATTCATCATGGGTTATGCATAAATATACCCCAAAGGATGGCAAAAGTTGTCATGAGGCATTACAAAACATGCTCGATGGAATGGCAAATAAAGGAGTTTTTAGCTATCCTATTACAAGAAGCCGCCAAAACGGCTCCAATGGCATAATTGTTTTTCACAAGATCGGCACACGGTGGACAGTAAACCGGCAACCGATTTAGGATGCTTCGTCTGGACGGTTTGATGGTTGAGGGTCAGTTGGTGTGGGCACTTCTTCATCCCTCCCCAGACGCTGGAAATCAACTGTTGACTAATCGATTCCAGTTAAACCTTGAAACACTGCTTCTTCATGGATAAGATTGGAGGGGTTAATATCAGGAGCATAAGTGTGCTTGCGAATCAGAGGCACAGGTTCTTCAACTTCATGGATGTCGGCGGCTGCCTCTTCCCCTCTGCATTGTAAAACGGTTGAAAATGGGACAAATCTGTATCATCGGCCAACTTGCTGGCTGCTGGCCGCATCTGTTTGGTCAGCCGCCGGAGATCATCATTATCAAAGTTGGAACCATCTTCTTTAACACCCGGGTATCCTTTGATGATGTCTTCCACTTCAAGATCTGGAATCCATGCTTTTTCTCGAATAAGTGCAGTTAAACCTCCGGCTCTGGCAGCTGCTTTCTTCAACTCGGCGATGCGGGCTGGTAACATGGCCAACTTTTCAAGAGTTTCTTTAATCAAATTGGGAGCCAGTTTGTTATAAGCTGTCGTGCAAATAGCCCACTGAGACCAAGAGTACAGATGTTCAATCAATGTGTATGCCGCTTTGAGTTTCATCCGCATATCTGTGCCAAGATGAGCGATCCGGGTACCTGTCAAAGATATTATCAACATTTTGGTCAGTTATAAGGTTCATCAACTTATGCAACACACGTAAAGCGGGTACTTACCAAAGATAGAAGAGGTCATAGCATTGATTTGGTGTTTCAAACCGGCTAGTTCATCTACCACTGGCTTCAGGGCTGCCTCGACGTCTACAACTCCTTTGGTTAAACCGGATTTCTCGGTTTCCCAGTCAGCACGATCTTTGTTGAAAGACTCTTTCAACTTTTCCATCACGGCTAGGGCCTGGGTCAGCTCTTCTTTGGTTTTTTCAGCCTCGGCTTGTTGTGACTTCACATTCTCTTGCAAGTCAGAATTTCGGGCATCTTTGCTTCTCAGTTCAGCCTGCCACATTGAAGGTATGTTAAACAAGCAGTATATATATGTGCTAAGTACAAAGCGTATAACAAAGTTATGCACTTCATACTTGGGGGCTAATGCCTATTTGCTCTTAAGTACTACACTTTATACAAGTCTCCAGAACAATGCAAGCATTATCCTTGACACTTGGGGGCTAATGTGCGTCTGTTCTAAAACGGATGTGTGGATTAAAAACCGGATTAACTTGCCAAGTTAAACCGTCCTTTGGGGGCTATGCTGCAGAAAGTTATCTAATTATTTCAAGATGAGTCTTATCTATTGTTAGAGACCTGCCATTGCAAGGATTAATGATGAGATGCTTAAAGTGTTACAAAGACCCGGTTTATGATTAACAATCATAAAACGGCCCTTGGGGGCTACTTGGGATAGTATTTCAGCTATAAATCAATAAACAAAGGGAGAGGAATTTACCTCATATCGCTCTTTCATCAAGTTCACCAAACCGGCTTCATAATCCCGGTTTGAGTGCAGACGGTTCAAGAAGCCAGAATGGAGCTCATCAGCGTTAAGATGAGCATAGTTGGATAAATCGCTACTCCATTTACCTTTCTCCCTGGCAGCTTGCTCTTCTTTGGCACTGTGTTGAGCCAAAATGACAGGATGGCCAGGAGAGCTGTGGCCCATTCCAGTAATAATAACGTCATCACCTTGGCCTTCAGGGTTTTTGGTTGATGATATTGGAATTTCAGCATCTTTCACCGGACTAGCCCGGTTTAGTTCTGCCGGTTCAGCATCAGGCGCGGCAAGATCAGCGTCTGCTGGTTCATCAGTATTTTGGCCTTCAAGGGGCGGGTTATCAGAAGCAGCTTCAGGATGAGGGCTTTTTGGTTCACGATTTTGTTCCGGTTCACCTCTTGGTTCTTCTTCTTCGGCGACCAGATCTTCGAGCAGATTGGTGGTCCGAGCTTTCTTACTGGGTCTGGCTTTGGCCCTGCAAACAGAATAAAAGAGGATTAACATCCTATTCAAAGGATTTATGATGCATTGAAAGGAAAGGTTTTTACAACTCACCCGGCCACAGTTTTCAAAGGGGGAAGTTGAGTTGCTGTCGATTCACCAGAAGATGAAGGAGGTGTCACCTGATAATTTGAATCGGACAGATTAAGAGGCTGTCTGAAATAACCTGCCTTGGGGTAAGAATGGTCAGAAGTAGGAGAGACCTCAGACCGGCGCTTCCGAACCGGAGTATCAGGTAAACCGGCTGAAGTGACCCATTGGCCACTGTGCCGGGTTGTCCGGCGAGCTTCATGTTGCTGAGTCTTCAAAATAAATGTTGGATCCAAGTGAGCAAGAGGATGAGAAAAGCTTGCTTTTCGGACTGCTTGGCGAGTTTTTTGTGTTGGCATAGAGTCTGAACCAGAGGAAAGGGTAATTACCTCTACATCATCAGCTTAACTAGCTTCTGTGTCCTCCTGAGGAAGATCATTGTTAATGAGATGCATGAAAAGAGAGCCAAGTGAGTCAAGTTCTACCTCAACTTCTGGATCATCAGTATCATCATCAAGCTCCATATTAATCCGGTCAGCCATTTTCCGTTTTGACATCCGTTTTACGGCTTTGATCTTTGGGCGGGATGGCTTGACCGCTTTCTCTACGGTTTTCCGTTTCTAGAAGGGGTCATCTCCCTATATACAAAGAAGAAGGATTACAGGTTGCATAAGCTAAAAATATTAGAGATGAGGGGGAAATATAATGCTTACAGCAGGCGGTTTGTTTTTGGCATAGAAGGGACTCAGACCGGTTTGACTACAGATCAGTTCTGATTCATTTAGAATCTTCTTTACACCTTCAGTGACTTCTTCCTCAGATAATTGGATGTTGCAATGGCGTTGAGGGTCGTCAACCTCACCGGTATATTCACACATTGAACCGGGACGCCGGCTTAGCGGCAAGATACTCCAGGATATCCAACAGCGCACAAAGTCCACGCCTGTTAAACCGTTCGCCATAAAGGCCCGGAGTTTGGCGATTTGAGGAGTGTATTTTGCCCTTTCTGAAGAGCTCAGGTGTTGTGGCATTGGGTGAGTGTTGGATAGTCTGTGATCACGAAAGCCAGGGAGGGGATTTTCATCTTCAGGCGAAGTGTCTCTGCAATAAAACCAAGTTTGGTTCCTTTCCTTTGGGTTGCTATGATGTTTGGCATGAGGAAATTCAACTTCTTTCCACTTTTGAATCGAGACACCACCAAGTTCTGTGTTCGGTCCATTTACAAACTCTGTGCGCCGGTTTAAGTGGAAGAAATCCCGGAACAGTTCTGCAGTTGGTTCTTCTTGTAAATATACTTCACAGAAGACCTGGAAGTTGCATAAATTGGAGACCGAGTTGGGACCGATATCTTGCGGATGAAGTTGGAAGCTGGCAAGCACATCTCGGTAAAACTTTGATCATGGCGGTTTGAAGCCACGGCCTATGTGATCAACAAAGACCACCACCTCGCCCTGCCTTGGGGTCGGAGGATTTTCTGTTCCGGGAACTCGCCATTTGATTTCAGTTTTCTTAGGTAGGGAGCCGATGCTGACCATCTCATTCAACTGAGTCTCAGTAACCCGGGAACGAGCCCAGTTGCAGGCAGTGAATTGTTTGGCCATTGCGAAACAAACAAGCTGAAAATGAAAGGCCGGTTTATAAATCATGCATGATTATATGCACGATAGGATGGAGTAAGAGACATACTGATAGAGGACATGGCATAAACTGGAGATCAATGCAATAGTGCATAAAAGGTAATACCACGACAGGGGTACTCAGACACTGTTAAACCGGAATATAATTATGGAGACAAAAGGCTCTTCCAGTTTATTAGAGGGCTAATGGTACAGATTGATTATGCAAAGTTAAACCGCTTATGATGGTGTGAGGAGAAACAGATTTCACAGAGATGTATAAATATTCCGGATCTAAGATAAGACAGAAAAGCAAAATATTTCGACCTAAAAAGGGTAAGACCCGAAACAGTTTATGAAGGACTGCAGCAGTTTTCTGTGTATAAGGATTTGTGAGGGTAACAAAAGATTCATCACGGCAAGGGATATGATAAATACGAAGCATTCATCTATGGGCCAAGGAAGAACAGCGCTATAAGTTCTGACGAACCTCAAGAACAGCGAGGAAACCCTGATGGATCTAGGAAAGAAGGGGGAAAGGACTTACTGCGACCACGGAAGCCGCGGAAAGGGCGCTGTGGAACTCTGGTGCGAACACATTGATGCAGCGGCCGACGACGAAGCAGAGGCGAGGTTCAAAGATGACGGCGGCGCTCGAGTGCGGGGTCGTCGAGAGGAAGAAGAAGAGATGAATGGGTAGCGGAAAGAAAAGAAAGGGGTATTTTGCGCCTATTTATAAGGCGAAGCGGTAAAACAGCAAGTGCGGGAATCGAGGAGCCCAAAAAATGGATAAGTTAATAAAGGTGTCGCCTCGGTGACTGAATACACATTAAATGAAGGTAATCTCCGACGTCGACGGATGGATGACATCAGGGCGGTTTATCATAATTTGGAAGTATGACGTCACGGCGGTTTACAAGATCAAGGTTAAGATATGAGAGAAGATTTTTTTTCTAAGTGTAGAAGATTGACATGAACAAGTTCAAACCAATCTGGGGCCTAATGTTGGGGATATTACTACTGGAGGTAAACCGGCCTTATGTAGCCGGGTTGACACTTTGAAGATTAGAAGCCCATGAAGATGCAAGGATGATGGCGCTTTACGGAAGGCCCAGGGCCGAAAGGCGGGTTACAGCCTGTAAATGTAAACCGACCTAGTCATGTAACTTGTATTGTAAGATAGGAAGAGTAGAGACCGAACCGGACACGTTTATGATCCGGCTTCGGGACTCTGTAGCCCGGCGGGCATCAACCTATGAATATAAAGGGATGACCCGGCCGCAGTTGAGGGACGGACAAAAACTCGAGAGCCAGACAAAGCGGATTCGCTCCCTGGCTTTCGAAACCCTAGCAATACCAATCACAACTAGACGTAGGCTTTTACCTTCCTCGAAGGGGCCGAACTAGTATAAAACTCCTCGTGTCCCCTTGTCCAGTTTAACCCCTTTAAGCTAACCCATAGCGATGGCTCCACGACTAAGTCCCTTCACAAGGACATCTGCCGTGACAAACCCACGACAAAAACGCTTGACTCCTCGAAGTGGAGATACTCGAAGATAAAATCGGTCTCCGACTTCGTAAACTGTCTCCTTGCGTTTAGAATCTGTCTAGCTCTTCTGCCTAGACTGGGCTACCTTGAGCCTATCGCGAATCAATTTCACCTTCTGTTCAGACTCCTTAATCAAATCTGGTCCAAACAACTGGCAGTCTCCAACTTCATCCCACGACAATGCGGTCCTGCACCTCCTTCCGTACAAGGCTTCGAAAGGGGCCATCTTCAAACTGGATTGATAACTATTGTTGTAAGAGAACTCTGCATACGCAAATTGTCGTCCTAACTAGATCCATAATCTAGCGCACAAGCTCTCAGCATATCCTCCAGAATCTGGTTGACTCTCTCGGTCTGTCCATCTGTCTGCGGATGAAAAGCTTTACTGAACTCTAGCCTGGTACCCAAAGTTTCGTGCAACTGATCCCAAAACTTTGAGGTAAACTGGGTTCCTCTATCTGATACAATACTCCTTGGAACTCCATGCACACATACGATCCTGTTCATGTATATCTTTGCCAACTTAGCACTGGTGTAGGTAGTCTTCACTGGGATGAAATGAGCTACCTTTGTCAGACGATCAACTACTACCCAAATCGAGTCATAACCTGAACGAGTTCTGGGTAATCCCGTAATAAATCCATGCCTAGCTTATCCCACTTCCATTCGGGTATCGGCAATGGCTGTAACAATCCTGCTGGCTTCTGATGCTCTGCTTTTACTCTCTGACATACATCACAAATTGCTACATACTCCACAATATCATTCTTCATTCTGGTCCACCAGAAAGTATCCTTCAAATCCAAATACATCTTGGTATTTCCTAGATGAATCGAATATGGTGAATCATGGGCTTCCTGCAGAATTAACTTCCTGATCTCCGGGTCATTGGGCACATAAACACGGTCTTCAAACCATAGGGTATCGTGTTCATCCTCACGAAATCCTTTAGCTTTTCTCTTGCTCATTTTCTCTTTAATAGAGGCAATCTCCTTGTCGGTCTTCTGAGCTTCTCTGATCTTATCCATCAAAGTAGATTGAATCTCCAATGCTGCTACATATCCTCTCGGAACTATCTCCAAACATAGCTCACGAAGGTCCTCGGCTAACTCCTTCGGTAAATCTCCCGTCATTAGTGTGTTGACATGGCTTTTACGGCTCAGCTCACCGGCTACTATGTTAGCCTTTCCAGGATGATAATGCAATCTCATGTCATAATCCTTGATGAGCTCTAACCATCTTCTTTCCTGAGATTTAGCTCCTTCTGTGTGAAAATGTACTTCAAACTCTTGTGATCCGTGTACACCTCACAATGGTTTCCAATGAGAAAACATCTCCAAGTCTTTAATGCATGCACTACGGCTGATAACTCCAAATCATGTGTGGCATAATTCAACTCATGAGGCTTAAGCTGTCGTGAGGCATATGAAACAACTCTTCCCTCCTACATAAGCACTGCTCCAAGTCCTCGACATGAAGCATCTCAATACACCTCATAATCCTTGTTCTGATCCGGCAAAATCAACACTGGTGATGTAACCAAACGTTTCTTCAACTCCTGGAAACTGGCCTCACATTCCTCAGTCCATATGAACTTGGTATCCTTTCTCAACAACTCCATCATAGGCTTCACAATCTTCGATAAATTTTCAATGAATCTCCGGTAGTATCCTGCAAGTCCCAGAAAACTCCGGATTTCTCCAACTGTTGTTGGGGCTTCCCAATTTGTCACAGTGTCAACCTTGGTGGGATCTACTCCTATACCTTCTCCGGATATAACGTGTCCGAGGAATCCAACTTCCTTCAACCAAAACTCACATTTGCTAAACTTGGCATATAACTGATGTTCTCTGAGCTTCCCAAGTACCAAACGCAAATGCTCCTTATGCTCCTCTTCATTCTTTGAGTAAACCAGAATATCATCAATGAACACTACGACGAACTTATCCAAAAACTCCATAAACACTTTCTTCATCATGTTCATAAAATAGGCAGGTGCGTTGGTCAGACCAAATGACATAACGGTATACTCATACAACCCATACCTTGTGGTAAAAGCTGTCTTACGTATGTCCTGCTCTCGAGTCTTCAACTGGTGGTATCCTGATCGCAGATCGATCTTGGAAAATACCTTAGCTCCTTGCAATCGATCAAACAGATCATTGATTATCAGTAGTGGGTACTTGTTCTTGATTGTTACTTCATTCAATCCTCGATAATCAACAACCATCCTTAACGATCCATCCTTCTTTTCCACTAGAAGTACTGGCGATCCCCAAGGCGAAGAACTTGGGCGAATATAACCTTTATCCAGTAACTCCTTAATCTGCTTCTTAATATCCTCCAAATCCTTTGCGGGCATCCTGTATGGTCTCTTAGATATTGGCCCTGTGCCTGGCAAAAGCTCAATCAAAAACTCAATGTCTCTATTCGGTGGCATGCCTACCAACTCCTCTGGAAATACATCAGGAAAATCCTTTACCACCGGTACTCCCTCCTGTACAACTCCTGTTAGGGAATTTACTTGAGTCCTATTCGGCACATGTCGTGATACATACTTGATCCTTCTTCCCTCTGGGGTGGTAAGAAAAATCAATTTACTGGCGCAATCGATGTTTCCTCCATACATCGACAGCCAATCCATACCAAGAATTACATCCAAACCTTGTGATTCCAAAATGATCAAATCCGAGGGAACACATGCCTACCTATACTCAATGGCACTTGAAAACACCCTCGGCTGGCCATATACTCCGCTCCTGGTGTGCTTACTAGCATATGTGTTCTAAGAACCTTAGTGGGCAGGTTATACTTATCCACAAATCCCCTTGATATGTATGAATGTGATGCACCAGTATCAAAAAGAATGATTGCAGTAAAAGACTTAACCAAAAACTTACCGATTACTGCATCCGGCTGCTCTTCAACCTCCTCCACGTTAATGTGGTTCACATGTCCCCTATTGAAAGGGTTCGGCTTCTTCCAAGAGCTACCATTTCCATTTCCATTCTCGGATTCAGGACATTCATTGGCATAATGTCCGGTCTTCTGTCACTTAAAGCAAGTGACTTGGCTCGGGTCTCTCTTGGCTGGGGTTGATGGGTTGGTACGGTTCTGGCCGTTGCTTCCTCCAGTCCCATTACCATTCTTGGGGCCATTATGATTATGCGAACTTCCTCCTCCATGAGTATGCTGAAAAGGTCCTCCCGGTTTAGGGGTAAAACGTGGCTTCTGCTGAGCTCCAGAATTGTACTTGCCTTGTCCATACTTCCTCTTGTGGTTCTCAATCTGCTGTTGCTTCCCTTCAATCATAAGAGCACGATCTACCAACTCCTGGTAGTTGTTGAAGCTTGCTACCATCAACTGCATGCTCAACTCATCATTCAGTCCTTCCAGAAACTTCTCCTGCTTAGCTGCATCCGTAGCAACGTCATCTGGGGCATAACGTGCTAGCTTACTAATGTCATCCACATACTGGCCAACTGTCCGTCCTCCTTGGTGCAAGTTGCAAAACTCACACTTCTTCATGGCCATAGCTCCTGCTGAAACATGGGCAGTACGGAAAGCCTGCTGAAACTGGTCCCATGTGACAGTGTCCATAGGGTAAGTGGCTATGAAATTCTCCCACCATGATGTTGTGGGTCCATCCAACTGACGTGCGACAAACTTCACCTTTTCCGCATCCGTGCATCCTGCCGTGGTCAACTCCCTTGCTGTCTTGCGGAGCCAATCATCTGCTACTATAGGCTCGGTGCTACTGGAGAACACCGGCGGATTCAGCCTAAGAAAACAGGTTAAGTGATCAACAGGTGGTGGTGGTGGTGGGTTGTTGTTGTTGTTCCCCTAATTCTGATTCTGGACTAGCAACTGCATCAACGTATTCTACTGCTGGATCAACTGAGTGAGCTCTGGTGGGAAGGTAAATCCGGGGTCACGTCTCGGAGGCATCTGATGGGTTTAGAAAAGATGAGATTTAAGAATAGAGAGAGGTCTAGAGAGAAAACACTACCCATATGCAGATGAGGAAAATGCAAACAATTCACTTCATTCAATCAAACAAGGGCATACAATCGGTCTAACTATCACAAAAGTGCTCGGACTACTCTATTTACATGGGGGAATACTACTACTGATGGGTTGGTCTACTAGAAATATTCTTCGGTTGCAGACTCCATGATATCATCTCTAGCTTCATCAACATAGTCATCATCGCTATCGTCTGGATCCGAGTCGGTGTCGTCGATGATGATGTAGTCTTCCGGGCGAATCTCCTTGGGTTCTTCGTCTTCTTCTACTGGTGTAGGGTCTCCCATGAATATTCCAATCTTCTTGATCAGGTCGTCATTCTTCTCCACTAATACTTCGATTTCCGCCATATAATCTTCACGTGTAGCCTTGAGTTCTTCTTCCAGCTCCGTGATTCTTGTCCTCGCCTTCTTCAGATCTATCATGTCTGCGCACATCTGGTTCTCCTGACGTCGAATGTGCTGGTTTAACTCCTGGATGAAAGCTGGGATTGATCTATTCTTCTTGGTGCTGATCATCTCCCATTGCTCATCTCGGCGCCCACAAATCCAGTAGATAGTATCCTTGAGATCATTGCGGTAAACTTCTCCAATACGTCCCATGGTGATGTGAGCTGCCATGCTCTTTCCTAGACTCCAGGTTGGTGCATCAAAGGAAAACTCTATGGGCTCAGTGACTGGCATGAACGTCCTTCCTGGAACTTGAACTTGAATCATCCAGCGCTCCTCTTCCGGTAAAGTGGCGTTGTAGGCTCCGGTGAAGCTTGGTACTCCAATGTTCAGGTATCTAGTGGGTGAAGCTTGGTACTCCAATGTTCAGGTATCTAGTGACTTCCTTCAAGTGACGTCCAAAGGGTGTATCTTCATCCGGTTGCGTAAACTTGTTCCTTGCATCTGCCATCCTAAAAGAGTAGAAAAGATGAGGAGTCAGAAATGAGAAGAGTGAGTAGTGATCTAGGGCTTTAGCTTAGTGGTCGTGTCCTACAGTCAGCGTGTGCTCTGATACCATCTTGTAGCGACCAGACCTCAAACAGTCTGATCTCTGTGCTTCAGTGTCATCCCTGGATCAGTAATGCTGACACGCACAGTACTTGAATGGATTTATAATAGAGTAGCAATCACACACTTATTACATCGAATGTCTCAAAAGAGAACTTATTACAATAAATATGGCTTAAGGCCATCTAATAACGATAACATCGGAAGGCTTGGAAGATAAGTGAGTCCATAAACTCCAACGGCATCACTGAGTATAGAACCACGACCTAAAGGCACCTTACTCGTCGTCTAAAAAGTCTGCAACATGAACGTTGCAGTCCAAAACGGGTCAGCACATGGAATATGCTGGCAAAGTAACACATAGAGAGTAATGAAAGAATAAGGCTATACTACATGCATATTTGGCTGGTGGAAAGCTCTATGGTTACAGTTTTGCGTAAAGCCAATTTTTCCCTACTGCAAAGGAATAAATTTTATTTAACTATCATGGTAGTTGTTAAACATTGAGAGTGTAGACACCCTCTCAATCCCAATTAAGCATCATATATAAAACCCAACAATATTAATTAGAGTAACATGATGAGATTCATATGATAATCCAAGTACTAGATACTCAAGTTGTCCATAACCAGGGACACGGCTAACCATGATTAGTTTATACACTCTGTAGAGGTTTGCGCACTTTTCCCCACAAGACTACATGGTGTTTGAGAAACGGATGACCGAGACATAGTCTTTCAGAAGTGCTAGCACCTTACGAACGGGTAGACCGTTACACCTACTTTCCCCTACATCTGCTAGTCTACCACTGTAAGAATTCGCACGACTTAATCAACTATGCTAGAGTCCATAGTAGCTTGTGGCTGCACACAGAAGTTTCTAGTATGAATAATCTCATGATCCCTTTGAGCCTGGGTGGTGGTCCATAAAAAAGAAAACAGGCAATCGCTGGAATACCTAGGTGCCTCAGTCCACCTATATGTGTGTTTAAGTTGCCACCTTAAATAAACCATTAATTTATCAATCTCACATCTGTCATGGATACACTCACCCAATCCACGTCTACTAGCATGGCATGGCAATATAAGCAAACGTAGAAGTAACTCCCAAAGGTTTGATAACAAAACAGGTAATAGGTACTACCTCATCTACTTCCCAAAACCCATAATTTAAATAGATCCTATTCATGCAATGTTTGAGGATTGATCTAATGCAATAAAAATTGGGTAGTAGGAGGTACGATCAAAGTGTTACTTGCCTTGCTGATGATCCGCGAAACCTAGCGATTCAAAGTAGCAAGCGGCGCACTCCGGGTACTCTATCGCAAATAAACAAGCATACAATAAGTACTCAACTAATGCACAGGTAAAACTCAAATAAGAGAACTAACCAGAAAGTTCAACTTAAGAACTCCGGTTTGCAAAAAGAATCAAATCGAACGAAGCAACGAAAATCAAACGGCGAAAGAAACAAGTTGTGCTTACTAATATGGATCTAGGTCAAATTTTACAGAAGCAAAAACTTGTTTGAGTTGGTTAAACGGAAAGAGGGTTTCGAGACGAAACTCCAGGCGCTTGAATCGCCTGATTCCGATAAACGAGCGAAAAGTTATACTAGAACGAAAATCGGATCAGAAATCGCGATCAGAAATAATCGCGGGAAATCCGAGAAAAAGAAAAACAACGAACAGATTAACGAACGAACGTTCGTTTTCTGTAACTAAACGGTGAACGCGTTCGTTAAAACGAACGAACGAGCGAACGCTCGCTAAATAAACTAAACCGGAAATAAACCGATCTAAAAAAACCGACGAAAAACCGAACGGAAAACCGGCGGCGGCGGGGTCAACCTCGGTGACGGCGGCGGGGTCAGCAGGTGGCGGCGTCGGTCGGCGGCGGCGGGGCGGCGGCAGGGCGGCTCCGGGCGGCGGCGGCGTGGGGCGGTGGTGCGGCGGCGCGGGGCGGCGGGGTGGCGGCATCCGGCGGCGGCAGCAGCACGCGGCAGCAGCGGCACGCGGCGGCGGCGGCGGCAGCGGCATGCGGCGGCGGCGGCGGCAGCGGCACGCGGCGGCGGCGGCGCGGCTTGGGCGGCTAGGGTTAGGGTTAGGCGCGGGGTGGGCTTACGGGCTTGGGGCGGCTCCTTATAAAGGCCGGCCGGACAGAGTCCTGGCCGAATACGGCCCAAAGTCGGTTGCGCGCTTTTTTTTAAATAATTATGCGCAGAAAAACAAATAAAAGAAATAATAAACGGACTCCAAAAATCCTGAAATAAATTTTCGTCGACTTCTAAAATCAAGCCGAACAGGATGAACATTTATTTGGGGCCTAAATGCAATTTTGAAAAATGCACATTTTTCCTAAATTCAAATAAAATAGCAAATAACTCCAAAATAAAATCTTATTTGATTTTTTATTAAATCCTCAATATTTCTTTATTTTGGGAAATTCATTTTATTCCCTCTCACTTATTTTTATAATTGAAATAATTGAAGATAAAATAAATAAAATCAAATGATCCTATTTTCAAAATTTGAGAAAACTCAAATATGAAAATAACGAAATCCCCAACTCTCTGCGTGGGTCCTTGAGTTGCGTAGAATTTCTGGATCAGGCCAAAAGCAATAAAATATGATATGCAGTGATGATCTAATGTATAACATTCCAAATTGAAAATTTGGGATGTTACAGATAGGGTGGTATCCTCTTTTGAACGATTCGAGTGGCTTGACTTGGCACATGTTCACGCATGTAGTTGAAACAAAATCAACATAGCCTCTACGATATCTATGTTCATGGTGAATTATATCCTACTGATGCTTGCATTCGGTGTTGATTAATTTTAATGCATGTTCATGACTGTTGTGGCTCTCTAACTGGTCGCTACCCAGTCTTTTTCTAGCCTTCACCTGTACTAAGCGGGAATACTGCTTGTGCATCCAACTCCATAAACCCCAAAGTTATTCCATATGAGTCCACCATACCTACCTATATAGGGTATCTACCTGCCGTTCCAAGTAAATTTATATGTGCCAAACTCTAAACCTTCAAATAAATATCCTGTTTTGTATGCTCGAATAGCTCATGTATCAACTAGGGCTGTCCGTATCTTCCATGTTAGGCGGGTTATTCTCAAGAGGAGTGGACTCCGCTCCTCACTCACGAGAAAGTGGCTGGTCACCGGGATGTCCAGTCCCCTGATTTATGCAAACTAAATCAAAATAATTGCAAACAAAACCCCCCTGGGATTCTTGTTAGTTAGAGGCACTCGTTGTTTCGAGCAAGCCATGGATTGATGCTTGTTGGTGGAAGGGGAGTATAAACTTTACCATTCTGTTTGGGAACCGCCTATAATGTGTGTGGCATGGAAGATATCGCCATCTCTTGGTTGTTATGTTGACAATGAAAGTATACCGCTCAAAATATTATTCACCTCTATTTCAAAACCGAGCTCTGGCACCTCTACAAATCCCTGCTTCCCTCTGCGAAGGGTCTATCCATTTACTTTTATGTTGAGTCATCATCCTCTTATTAAAAAGCACCAATTGGAAGCACCATTGTCATTTGCATTCATTACTGTTAGTTTACATTGAGTATGACTTGACTGGATCTCTTTTACCATGAATTACAATGTTTAGTCAGTCCTTGATCTTTAAAGGTGCTCTGCATTTATGTTTTGCGGTCTCAGAAAGGGCTAGCGAGATACCATCCTGTTATATCATATTATGATTGTTTTGAGAAAGTGTTGTCATCTGAGAATTATTATTATTGCTCGCTAGTTGATTATGCCATTGATATGAGTAAACATGAGACCTAAGCGTTATTGTGAATATGGTCAGTTCATAATCTTTGCTGAAAACTTGAATGCTGGCTTTACATATTTACAACAATAAGAGCAAATAGAGTTTGTAAAAGTTTTTCTTTATCACTTTCAGTTTATCAACTGAATTGCTTCAGGACAAGCAAAGGTCTAAGCTTGGGGGAGTTGATACGTCTCCGTCGTATCTACTTTTCCAAACACTTTTGCCCTTGTTTTGGACTCTAACTTGCATGATTTGAATGGAACTAACCCGGACTGACGATGTTTTCAGCAGAATTGCCATGGTGTTATTTATGTGCAGAAACAAAAGTTCTCGGAATGACCTGAAACTTCACGAAACGTCTATTTGGAAATAATAAATAATCCTTGCAAAAGATGAAGACCAGGGGGCCCACACCACAGCCACGAGGGTGGGGGGGCGCCTGCCCCCCCCCAGGGCGCGCCCCCCTACCTCGTGGGCCCCCTGGAGCTCCTCCGACCTCGACTCCAACTCTATATATTTGGTTTCGAGAGAGAAAAAAATCAGAGAGAAGGATTCATCGCGTTTTACGATACGGAGCCGCCGCCAAGCCCTAAAACCTCTCGGGAGGGCTGATCTGGAGTCCGTTTGGGGCTCCGGAGAGGGGAATACGTCGCCATCGTCATCATCAACCTTCCTCCACCACCAATTTCATGATGATCACCGCTGTGCGTGAGTAATTCCATCGTAGGCTTGCTGGACGGTGATGGGTTGGATGAGATTTATCATGTAATCGAGTTAGTTTTGTTAGGGTTTGATCCCTAGTATACACTATGTTCTGAGATTGATGTTGCTATGACTTTGCTATGCTTAATGCTTGTCACTAGGGCCTGAGTGCCATCATTTCAGATCTGAACCTATTATGTTTTCATCAATATATGAGAGTTCTTGATCCTATTTTGCAATTCTATAGTCACCTATTATGTGTTATGATCCGTTAACCCCGAAGTGACAATAATCAGGATACTTACCGGTGATGACCGTAGTTTGAGGAGTTCATGTATTCACTATGTGTTAATGCTTTGTTCCGGTACTCTATTAAAAGGAGGCCTTAATATCCCTTAGCTTCCGCTAGGACCCCGCTGCCATGGGAGGGTAGGACAAAAGATGTCATGCAAGTTCTATTCCATAAGCACGTATGATTATATTCGGAATACATGCCTACATTACATTGATGAATTGGAGTTAGTTCTATGTCACCCTAGGTTATGACTATTACATGATGAACCGCATCCGACATAATTTTCTATCACCGATCCATTGCCTACGAGCTTTCCATATATTGTTCTTCGCTTATTTACTTTTCCGTTGCTATTGCTATCATCACTACAAAATACCAAAAACACTACTTTTGCTATCATTACCTTTTGCTACCGTTACCACTACTATCATATTACCTTGCTACTAAACACTTTGCTGCAGATATTAAGTTTCCAGGTGTGGTTGAATTGACAACTCAGCTGCTAATACTTGAGAATATTCTTTGGCTCCCCTTGTGTTGAATCAATAAATTTGGGTTGAATACTCTACCCTCGAAAACTGTTGCGATCTCCTATACTTGTGGGTTATCAAGACTATTTTCTGGCGCCGTTGCCGGGGAGCATAGCTCTATTCTTTGAGTCACTTGGGATTTATATCTGCTTATCATTATGAAGAACTTGAGAGATCCAAAAACCAAGATTTATCCCTCAACTACGAGGGGAGGTAAGGAACTGCCATCTAGCTCTGCACTTGATTCACCTTCTGTTTTGAGTAAGCTTGTGACACCTAAACCTGCTTCTGTTATTAATTCTGATATGTCGCATTTTATTGATGATGCCACTTCTGCTATGCATGACACTTATGATGAAACTACTTCTATGCTTGATACTACTGTGCCACTTGGTGAATTTCTTGATGAACAACTTGCTAGGGTTAGAGTGAATGAAATTATTGAAACTGATAATATTGATGAAAGTGATGATGAAGACTCTCCCCCTAATCAATATGAATCACCTATTATTCCTGAGGGTTATGTTTTTGAAAAAGGAGCTGCTCTAGCTATTTTAGCTTGCGAAGATAGATACGAGCTCAAGAGGTTATTAGCTAAATGGAAGCAGCAATCTCTTAATGCTAGAATGAAACCTGACCCTGCTTTTGCTACTTCACCTATCTGTGTTACTGATAAGGATTATGAATTCTCTGTTGATCCTGATATAATTACTTTGGTTGAATCTGATCCTTTTCATGGTTATGAATCTGAAACTGTTGTGGCACATCTTACTAAATTAAATGATATAGCCACCCTGTTCGCTAATGATGAGAGAACTCGTTACTTTTATATCCTTAAAATATTTCCGTTCTCATTAAAGGGTGAGGCTAAGATATGGTTTAATTATCTTGATCTTGGTTGTGTGCGTAGTCCCCAGGATATGATTTATTACTTCTCTGCTAAATATTTCCCTGCTCATAAGAAATAAGCTGCTTTGAGGGATATATATATATATAATTTTGTGCAAATTGAAGAAGAGAGTCTCCCACAAGCTTGGGGGAGGATTCTCCAATTACTTAATGCTTTGCCTGATCATCCTCTTAAGAAAAATGAAATACTTGATATCTTTTATAATGGACTAACCGATGCTTCCAGAGATTAACTGTATAGTTGTGCTGGTTCTGTTTTCAGGGAGAGAACACCGGATGAAGCTGAAATTCTATTGAATAATTTGTTGACAAATGAAAATAATTGGACGCTTCCTGAGCCAGCTCCTGAGCCTATTCCTAAACCAACTCCGAAGAAGAGAGGTGTTCTATTTCTCAGTCCTGAAGATATGCAAGAGGCAAAGAAATCTATGAAAGAAAAAGGTATTAAAGCTGAAGATGTTAAGAATTTACCTCCTATTGAAGAAATACACGGTCTTAATTTACCGCCTGTTGAAGAAACATATGATCTTTCCATTACCTATTGAAGGAATTCATGGTCTTGATAACCCGACACAGGTAGTAAAGGTAAATTCTCTCTATAGATATGATAAAGCGGAAATCCCATTTACTAAGTTTGCTAGCCCATGCTTAGATGAGTTTGATAAATTTATGGTTAAGCAAGAAGATTTTAATGCTTATTTTGGTAGACAATTGAAATACAATTCAAATATGCTTGAACACTTGGGTGATTATATGGCTAATGTCAAAGGTGAACTTAAAGTTATTAGTAAACATGCTTCTATGGTTACCACTCAAGTAGAACAGGTACTTAAGGCTCAAAATGATTTGCTCAATGAATTGAATAGTAAGAATAATGATTATGTTGTTAGAGTGGCTACTAGAACTGGTAGAATGACTCAGGAACCTTTGTATCCTGAAGGCCACCCTAAGATAATTGAGAAAGATTCTCAGAGAAATAATATAGGTGCACCTAGTCCTTCTAAAAGGAAGAAAAAGAAAAATGATAGGACTCTGCATGCTTCTAGTGAACCTATTACTGAAACACCCGAGAATACAAATGATATTTCTATTTCTGATGCTGAAACACAATCTGGTAATGAACCTGAAACTAGTGATAATGTTAATGATAATGTTCATGATGATGCTCAAAATAGCAATGATAATGATATAGAAATTGAACCTGCTGTTGATCTTGATAACCCACAATCAAAGAATCAACGTTATGATAGGAAAGACTTTGTTGCTAGGAAACATGGTAAAGAAAGAGAACCATGGGTTTAGAAACCCATGCCTTTTCCTCCCAAACCATCCAAGAAAAAGTATGATGAGGATTTTGAGCGCTTTGCTGAAATGATTAGACCTATCTTTTTGCGTATGCGGTTAACTGATATGCTTAAAATGAATCCTTATGCTAAGTACATGAAAGAAATTGTTACTACTAAAAGAAAGATACCGGAAGCTGAAATTTCCACCATGCTTGCTAATTATACTTTTAAGGGTGGAATACCAAAGAAACTTGGAGATCCAGCCGTGTGCGGTGTGATAGGTCTCCGTCGTATCTACTTTTCCAAACACTTTTGCCATTGTTTTGGACTCTAACTTGCATGATTTGAATGGAACTAGCCCGGACTGTCGTTGTTTTCAGCAGAATTGCCATGGTGTTATTTATGTGCAGAAACAAAAGTTCTCGGAATGACCTGAAACTTCACGAAATATCTATTTGGAAATAATAATAAATCCTTGCAAAAGATGAAGACCAGGGGGCCCACACCCTAGACACAAGGGTGGGGGCGCGCCTGCCCCCCAGGGCGCGCCCCCTACCTCGTGGGCCCCTTGGAGCTCCTCCGACCTCGACTCCAACTCTATATATTTGGTTTTGGAGAGAAAAAATCAGAGAGAAGGATTCATCGCGTTTTATGATACGGAGCCGCCGCCAAGCCCTAAAACCTCTCGGGAGGGCTGATCTGGAGTCCGTTCAGGGCTCCGGAGAGGGGAATCCGTCGCCATCGTCATCATCAACCTTCCTCCATCACCAATTTCATGATGCTCACCGTTGTGCGTGAGTAATTCCATCGTAGGCTTGCTGGACGGTGATGGGTTGGATGAGATTTATCATGTAATCGAGTTAGTTTTGTTAGGGTTTGATCCCTAGTATCCACTATGTTCTGAGATTGATGTTGCTATGACTTTGCTATGCTTAATGCTTGTCACTAGGGCCCGAGTGCCATCATTTCAGATCTGAACCTATTATTTTTTCATCAATATATGAGAGTTCTTGATCCTATTTTGCAAGTCTATAGTCACCTATTATGTGTTATGATCCGTTAACCCTGAAGTGACATTAATCGGGATACTTACCGGTGATGACCGTAGTTTGAGGAGTTCATGTATTCACTAGATGTTAATGCTTTGGTCCGGTACTCTATTAAAAGGATGCCTTAATATCCCTTAGTTTCCGCTAGGACCCCGCTGCCACGGGAGGGTAGGACAAAAGATGCCATGCAAGTTCTTTTCCGTAAGCACATATGACTATATTCGGAATACATGCCTACATTACATTGATGAACTGGAGCTAGTTCTGTGTCACCCTAGGTTATGACTGTTACATGATGAACCGCATCCAGCATAATTCTCTATCACCGATCCATTGCCTACAAGCTTTCCATATATTGTTCTTCGCTTATTTACATTTCCGTTGCTATTGCTATCATCACTACAAAATACCAAAAACACTACTTTTGCTATTATTACCTTTTGCTATCGTTACCACTACTATCATATTACCTTGCTACTAAACACTTTGCTGCAGATATTAAGTTTCCAGGTGTGGTTGAATTGACAACTCAGCTGCTAATACTTGAGAATATTCTTTGGCTCCCCTTGTGTCGAATCAATAAATTTGGGTTGAATACTCTACCCTTGAAAATGGTTGCGATCCCCTATACTTGTGGGTTATCACGGTGCCCCCCCCCCTCCACCATAATCCACCTCACTCATACTGTAGCGGTGCTTAGGCGAAGCCCTGCGACAGTAGCTTCATCAACATCGTCACCACACCGTCGTGCTAACGAAAATCTTCCCCGGGCTCTACTGGATCGTGAGTTCGTGGGACGTCACCGAGCTGAACGTGTGCTGAATGCGGAGGTGTCGTACGTTCGGTACTGAGGATCGGCTGATTGTGAAGACGTACGACTACATCAACCGTGTTGTCATAACGCTTCCGCTTAACGGTCTACAAGGGTACGTGGATGACACTCTCCCCTCTCGTTGATATGCATCACCATGATCTTGCGTGTGCGTAGGAAAATTTTGAAATTACTACGTTCCCCAACAATGGCATCCGAGCCAGGTTATTGCGTAGATGTTATATGCACGAGTAGAACACAAGTGAGCTGTGGGCGATACAAGTCATACTGTTTACCAGCATGTCATACTTTGGTTCAGCGGTATTGTTGGATGAAGTGGTCCGGACCGACATTACGCGTACGCTTACGCGAGACTTGTTCTACCGACGTGCTTTGCACATAGGTGGCTAGCGGGTGTCAGTTTCTCCAACTTTAGTTGAACCGAGTGTGGCTACGCCCGGTCCTTGCGAAGGTTAAAACAACACTAACTTGACGAACTATCGTTGTGGTTTTCATGCGTAGGTAAGGACGGTTCTTGCTCAGCCCGTAGCAGCCACGTAAAACTTGCAACAACAAAGTAGAGAACGTCTAACTTGTTTTTGCATGGCATGATTGTGATGTGATATGGTCAAGACATGATGCTATATTTATTGTATGAGATGGTCATGTTTTGTAACGGAGTTATCGACAACTGGCAGGAGCCATATGGTTGTCTCTTTATTGTATGCAATGTAATCGCCCTGTAATTGCTTTACTTTATCAATAAGCGATAGCGATAGTCGTAGAAGCAATAGATGGCGAGACGACAACGATGCTACGATGGAGATCAAGGTGTCGCGCCGGTGACGATGGTGATCATAACGGTGCTTTGGAGATGGAGATCAAAGTGACAAGATGATGATGGCCATATCATATCACTTATATTGATTGCAATGTGATGTTTATCCTTTATGCATCTTATTCTGCTTTGTTTGACGGTAGCATTATAAGATGATCTCTCACTAAATTTCAAGGTAAAAGTGTTCTCCCTGAGTATGCACCGTTGCCAAAGTTCACCGTGCCGAGACACCACGTGATGATCGGGTGTGATAAGCTCAACGTTCATCTACAACGGGTGTAAGACAATTTTGCACACGCAGAATACTCGGGTTAAACTTGACGAGCCTATCATATGCAGATATGGCATCGGAACACTGAGACCGAAAGGTTGAGCGTGAATCATATTGTAGATATGATCAACATGGTGATGTTCACCATTGAAAACTACTCCATTTCACGTGATGATCGGTTATGGTTTAGTTGATATGGATCACGTGATCACTTAGATGATTAGAGGGATATATATCTAAGTGGGAGTTCTTAAGTAATATGATTAATTGAACTTAAATTTATCATGGACTTAGTTACTAATAGTATTTTTCTTGTCCATGTTACTGTAGATAGATGGCTCGTGCTGTTGTTCCGTTGAATTTTAATGCGTTCCTTGAGAAAGCAATGTAGAAAGATGATGGTGGCAATTACACGGACTGGGTCCGTAACTTGAGGATTATCCTCATTGCTGCACAGAAGAATTACGTCCTGGAAGCACCGCTGGGTGCAAGGCCTGCTGCTGATGACGTTAAGAACGTCTGGTAGAGTAAAGTTGATGACTACTCGATAGTTCAGTGTGCCATGCTTTACGGCTTAGAACCGGAACTTCAACGTCGTTTTGAACGTCATGTAGCATATGAGATGTTCCAGGAGTTGAAGTTAATATTTCAAGCAAATGCCCGGATTGAGAGATATGAAGTCTCCAATAAGTTCTACGGCTGCAAGATGAAGGAGAATAGTTCTGTCAGTGAACATATACTCAAAATGTCTGGGTATCATAACCACTTGACTCAACTAGGAGTTAATCTTCCTGTTGATAGTGTCATTGACAGAGTTCTTCAATCACTGCCACCAAGCTACAAGAGCTTCGTGATGAACTATAATATGCAAGGGATGAATAAGACAATTCCCGAGCTCTTCGCAATGCTGAAGGCAGGGGAGGTAGAAATCAAGAAGGAGCATCAAATGTTGATGGTCAACAAGACCACCAGTTTCAAGAAAAAGGTAAAGGGAAGAAGAAGGGGAACTTCAAGAAGAACGGCAAACAAGTTGCTGCTCAGGAGAAGAAACCCAAGTCTAGACCTAAGCCTGAGACTGAGTGCTTCTACTGCAAACAGACTGGTCACTCGAAGCGGAACTGCCCCAAGTATTTGGCGGATAAGAAGGATGGAAAGGTGAACAAAGGTATATGTGATATACATGTTATTGATGTGTACCTTACTAGAGCTCGCAGTAGCACATGGGTATTTGATATTGGTTCTGTTGCTAATATTTGCAACTCGAAACAGGGACTACGGATCAAGCGAAGACTGACTAAGGACGAGGTGACAATACGCGTGGGAAATGGTTCCAAAGTCGATGTGATCGCCGTCGGCACGCTACCTCTACATATACCTTCGGGATTAGTTTTAGACCTAAATAATTGTTATTTGGCGCCAGGGTTAAGCATGAACATTATATCTGGATCTCGTTTGATGCGAGAAGGTTATTCATTTAAATCTGAGAATAATGGTTGTTCTATTTATATGAGTAATATCTTTTATGGTCATGCACCCTTGAAGAGTGGTCTATTTGTGTTGAATCTCGATAGTAGTGATACACATATTCATAATATTGAAGCCAAAAGATGCAGAGTTGATAATGATAGTGCAACTTATTTGTGGCACTGCCGTTTGGGTCATATTGGTGTAAAGCGCATGAAGAAACTACATAGTGGTGGACTTCTGGAATCACTTGATTATGAATCACTTGGTACTTGCGAACCATGCCTCATGGGCAAGATGACTAAAATGCCGTTCTCCGGAACAATGGAGCGAGGATCGGATTTATTGGAAATCATACATACTGATGTATATGGTCCGATGAATATTGAAGCTCGCGGCGGGTATCGTTATTTTCTCACCTTCATAGATGATTTGAGCAAATATGGGTATATCTACTTAATGAAACATAAGTTTGAAACATTTGAAAAGTTTAATGAATTTCAGAGTGAAGTGGAAAATCATCGTAACAAGAAAATAAAGTTTCTACGATCTGATCGTGGAGAAGAATATTTGAGTTACGAGTTTGGCCTACATTTGAAACAATGCGGAATAGTTTCGCAACTCACGCCACCTGGAACACCACAGCGTAATGGTGTGTCTGAATGTCATAATCGTACTTTACTAGATATGGTGCGATCTATGATGCCTCTTACTGATTTACCGCTATCATTTTGGGGTTATGCTTTAGAGACGGCTGCATTCACGTTAAATAGGGCACCATCGAAATCCGTTGAGACGACGCCTTATGAACTGTGGTTTGGCAAGAAACCAAAGTTGTCGTTTCTTAAAGTTTGGGGGTGCGATGCTTATATGAAAAAGTTTCAACCTGATAAGCTCGAACCCAAATCGGAGAAATGTGTCTTCATAGGATACCCAAAGGAAACTGTTGGGCACACCTTCTATCACAGATCCGAAGGCAAGACATTCGTTGCTAAGAATGGATCCTTTCTAGAGAAGGAGTTTCTCTCGAAATAAGTGAGTGGGAGGAAAGTAGAACTTGATGAGGTAACTGTACCTGCTCCCTTATTGCAAAATAGTTCATCACAGAAACCGGTTCCTGTGACACCTACACCAATTAGTAAGGAAGCCAATGATGATGATCATGAAACTTCAGATCAAGTTACTACCGAACCTCGTAGGTCAACCAGAGCAAGATCCGCACCAGAGTGGTACGGTAATCCTATTCTGGAGGTCATGTTACTTGACCATGACGAACCTACGAACTATGAGGCAGCGATGATGAGCCCAGATTCCGCAAAATGGCTTGAGGCCATGAAATCTGAGATTGGATCCATGTATGAGAACAAAGTGTGGACTTTGGTTGACTTGCCTGATGATTGGCAAGCCATCGAGAATGAATGGATCTTCAAGATGAAGATTGACGCTGACGGTAATGTTACTGTCTACAAAGCTAGACTTGTTGCGAAAGGTTTTCGACAAGTTCAAGGAGTTGACTACGATGAGACCTTCTCACCCGTAGCGATGCTTAAGTCCGTCCGAATCATGTTAGCAATTGCCGCATTTTACGATTATGAAATTTGGCAAATGAATGTAAAGACTGCATTCCTGAATGGATTTCTGGAAGAAGAGTTGTATATGATGCAACCTGAAGGTTTTATCGATCCAAAGGGTACTAACAAAGTGTGCAAGCTCCAGCGATCCATTTATGGACTGGTGCAAGCCTCTCGGAGTTGGAATAAACATTTTGATAGTGTGATCAAAGCATATGGTTTTATACAGACTTTTGGAGAAGCCTGTATTTACAAGAAAGTGAGTGGGAGCTCTATAGCATTTCTAATATTATATATGGATGACATATTGTTGATTGGAAATGATATAGAATTTCTGGATAGCATAAAAGGATACTTGAATAAGAGTTTTTCAATGAAAGACCTCAGTGAAGCTGCTTATATATTGGGCATCAAGATCTATTGTGACGCCCCCGATTTGACCGTACACTAATCATACACGCAAACGTGTACGATCAAGATCAGGGACTCACGGGAAGATATCACAACGCAACTCTACAAATAAAATAAGTCATACAAGCATCATATTACAAGCCAGGGGCCTCGAGGGCTCGAATACAAGAGCTCGATCATAGACGAGTCAGCGGAAGCAACAATATCTAAGTACAGACATACGTTAAACAAGTTTGCCTTAAGAAGGCTAGCACAAACTAGGATACAGATCGAAAGAGGCGCAGGCCTCCTGCCTGGGATCCTCCTAAACTACTCCTGGCCGTCGTCAGCGGGCTGCACGTAGTAGTAGGCACCTCTCGATTAGTAGTAGTCGTCATCGACAGTGGCGTCTGGCTCCTGGGCTCCATCGTCTGGTCGCAGCAATCGGGTATAGAAAGGGGGAAAGGAGGGAGCAAACCAACCGTGAGTACTCATCCAAAGTACTCGCAAGTAAGGAGCTACACTACATATGTATGCATTGGTATCAAATGGAAAGAGGGTATCATATGTGGACTGAACTGTAGAATGCCGGAATAAGAGGGGGATAGCTAGTCCTTATCGAAGACTACGCTTCTGGCCACCTCCATCTTGCAGCATGTAGAAGAGAGCAGAAGGTAAGTTCACCAAGTAGCATCGTGTAGCATAATCCTACCCGGCGATCCTCTCCTCGTTGCCCTGTTAGAGAGCGACCACCGGGTTGTATCTGGCACTTGGAAGGGTGTGTTTTATTAAGTATCCAGTTCTAGTTGTCATAAGGTCAAGGTACAACTCCAAGTCGTCCTGTTACCGAAGATCACGGATATTCGAATAGATTAACTTCCCTACAGGGGTGCACCACATTTCCCAACACGCTCAATCCCCTTTGTCCGGACACACTTTCCTGGGTCATGCCCGGCCTCGGAAGATCAACACGTCGCAACCCAACCTAGGCACAACAGAGAGGTCAGCACGCCGGTCTAAATCCTATGGTGCAGGGGTCTGGGCCCATCGCCCATTGCACACCTGCACGTTGCGAATGCGGCCAGCGAGCAGACCTAGCCTCCCTTATACAAGAGCAGGCGTTCCAGTCCAACCCGGCGCGCGCCACTCAATCGCTGACGTCACGAAGGCTTCGGCTGATACCACGACGTCGAGTGCCCATAAATTTCCTCGCGTAGTTGGTTAGTGTGTATAGGCCAGTAGACAGACTCAGATCAAATATCAAGATCTCGTTAAGCGTGTTAATTGAAGTATCCACGAACGCCGACCAGGGCCAGGCCCACCTCTCTCCTAGGTGGTCTCAACCTGCCCTGTCGCTCCGCCTCAAAGTAACAGTCGGGGCCGTCGGGAACTCAGGCCCACCACTACCTGGATGGAGCCACCTGCCCCTTCATCCCCCACATCAGAATCACTTGCCGGTACTCAACGAGCCGACCCGACTTTAGTCACCACCTAAATAGTATGTATATATGTATGTATTTACCCGTGATCAACACCCGACGTGATCACGACCCGATAGTATAGCATGGCAGACTGACAAGAATGTAGGGCCACTGATGATAATCTAGCATCCTATACTAAGTATTTAGGATTGCAGGTAAGGTATCAACAGTTGTAGCAACAATGACAGGCTATGCATTAGAATAGGATTAACGGAAAGCAGTAACATGCTACACTACTCTAATGCAAGCAGTAGAAAGAAGAGTAGGCAATATCTGGTGATCAAGGGGGGGGGGGGCTTGCCTGGTTGCTCTGGCAAGAAGGGTCGTCATCACCGTAGTCGACAACAGGGGTACCGGCAGCAGTCTCGGGGTCTATCGGAAAGAAGTAACGGGGGAGAACACAATAAATAATAGTGCAATCAAAGCATCACAAGGCATAACATGACAATACGCTGTACTAGGGGTGCCCTAACGCGGTATGAGGTGGTACCGGCAAAGGGGGGAAACATCCGGTAAAATATCCCCGGGGTTTTGCATTTTCGGACAGATGAATTGGAGGGGGAAATTTGCGTGTTTGCTATGCTAGGTGTCGTGGTTTTGTCACGGCAGATGTCCTTAGTGTCAGGACTTAGTCGCGAGGCCAAAGCATCTATGTGGTAGCTTGAGAGGGGTTGAGCGGAATCGAGAGACGCAACACAAGACAGGGATTTAGACAGCTTCGGGCCCCGGGAAACATCATCCGGTAACAACCCTACATGCTGTTTGAGGCTAGGTCTCATTATCATCACGAGGGAGTCACCGTAAACCGGCTTTCCTCTTTGTGTCTAGCCCTAAGATTGTTTCTTGCATGTAGCCTCTCCCCTTTTGGGAGCCCTGCCCCTCCTTATATATGTTGAAGGGGCGGGTTACATGTGGAGTCCTATTAGGATTAGGACTAGTCTATCTCTAATATAAACCGGATACAAGTCCTGGTCTTAACTCCTTGTAAGGTAAATATTCGTCATGCCTTTCTCCTTAAACCGGCCCACCATAGTATGAACCGCCCGTTGGGCCACCGAGTCTTGTCGATCCTCTGACCCGCCTGCCGGATTACCAATGAATCATAAACCGCCAGGTCCAAACGGCTCACCAGTGAATCATCAAGTTTCAGCCGGGTCTCAAGTAAACCGCCAAGTCCGGTCGGGTTAAAGTTCCGGCCGGTTTACGCCGCGGGGTATATCCCCGACATTAGCCCCCAAGTTTAGCTTGGATTTATCCATGGTAAACTTATGCTGCAAAATAAACACAAGAACCAACTTGACAGGTTGTGCTCCGGATTAAGAATTCTCGTAGACCGGCACCTGATCATCCTTAAATCCTTGTCATTTCCTCCTTCTAGAAAATCCGGATCAATAACCAGCCTCATACTCAAATTGCTGACGTTGGTTTCTCATAGGAAAATATTGTGAAGAATAATCCACTTGAGTCGGCTTCCAAAGCGCCAGTTTAAGAAATATAGGTCTTGAAATACTCATCTGATATTCAGCCGGTCTGAAGATCTAAAACTTGCCAGTTTAATATTACCAAAATTGTTGGGTTATAAAAACTGATAATTTCGGGTCATGATTGTTTCCAACGCCGGTTCATGATTGTTGCCAACGCCGGTTCATGATTGTTGCAGACACCAGGTCAATCTGGTTAGCTCAAAACTGAAATTTAGAAGATATTTCCCCCTTATATCCATATTACCTGTAGCCCCCAAGCTTTGAACAGAACAAAGTGATGATTTGAGACTTGCTTCCATATAATTACTGCCACTTTGAAGAAATCCATGTTGCTCATCTCAGTCACTAGTGAAAACTGAAGACTCCATATATGTAGCCCCCAAGTGCCGGGTTGTCATGCTTGCAGCAACCTGGGACTTGTAATTGCCTTATAAAAACTTCAATCAGTGTATCCCCCAAGGGCCGGCTTAGTAAGATAATACTGAACCGGGACTTGATATATACTTCAATGAAAATAACATCTTATAATGTAGCTTCCATCGTAGGGTTTGAACCCACGTCCACAAGGTTAAGAGTTTTGTGCTTTACCAACTGAGCAATGAATCCTTCAATATTATGGACGAAAACTTGTGTACCTTGAATTGTTGACAGGAACAATTGGTAGCCCCCAAGGGCCGGCTCATTATAATATGATGAGCCGGGTCTTCGATAAGACTAGTAAAAATGACTTTGCATTAGCCCCCAAGTGTCATGATGCATGCTTGCAGCGACATGAGACTTGCATGTAATCTCGATTTGAATAATGTAGCCCCCAAGTGCCGGGTTGTAAGCCTGCAGCGACTCGGGACTATTTCTTCCATTGTAGAATAAATCATATCCTTTGATAAAATAATAGACATTGCGCTATAGCGACTTTGAAAACCTTAAAAATCCAGCCATGTTGGCTATTCAAGATAATATAATCCGTTATGAAAACCTTATTCATTCAATATCATAATGAAATTTCAGCCAAGTTTGGCTATTTGAATAATATAACCCGATGATTTATAAGCGCATGATTCCAATGGCGCAATCCAAATATATACTGGCGACTTATAGTCCAAAGCCAGGCCGGTTTAATAAACACCGGATCATACTACCGGTTTAATAAACACCGGTGATTTATAATCATGCTTTATTCAACCTGTTTCTGCATACAACAAGTTTAAAGTGTCCTGGCGGTTCACCACCGGAAGGGTCATAATGCCCAACATATAACCTGGGTTTATAACCAAGGCTGCATTTAGAATAATCAAATATGAAATATATCATACCTGTGACATTGAATCACATCGTTGGTTTTACCAATTTTTTGTAGTAAGGGTGATAACCCAAATCTTGAGTACTGATAACTCCTTCTATATTGTGCCGGTTTATAATAAAACCGTGTCGGGTTGTGATAAACACCGTGTTACTCCATAAGAGGATGTTAACAACAAGGATCAAACCGAGCAAATAGTCTCCGGATTGACGTGAACTGTGTTCCGTAAATTGATTGGTTAAAAAACTTTGTCAGTTTAAAAAACGCAATAAAAAGCAAAAAACCCTTCAAAGAAAAGTGTAAATCAAGTGCAATGACAAAACCGTTTGCAAAAAAGGTTTATTTGAGCTGATGAAATGGCGTTACCATGGCCGAACACGACCAAGCTCCCGTTAGGTGTAACTATGGTTCTAGTCAACCAGGTCCCCAAATAAAACCGTGGCATTTATGCCGACCAAGTGGCATGGTAATGGTTCGGGTTCGACCAAAACCCCCAAGTGATTCTGTGGCCTTAGGCCGATCAAGAGGCATGAGTGGTTCAGACGTGACCAAGTCCCCAAGTGATCTGGTGGCTTTCTCCTATCAAGAGGTATGGTATTGGTTCGGACACGACCAATCCTCCAAGTGATATAACACAATGCTTTTAAAAAGCAAACTCAAGGGGTAAACCGGAGGCCGCTTTAGAACAACTTCGTGTAACCACACATGATGTAAAAGACCAGAGACCCCGCTTTATGAAGCAGAAGCCCCCATGTGATCAATAATATGTCAGGCCAGTAAGGCGGGATACCCATGTTTGAACCGCGCATCATGGCAGCAGGTCCTCTTGGCAATTTTTAACTTTTTGCAAGAGATAAATTCTTCTTGAACCGGATGTTAAACCGGATATTGAGAGCTTCAAAGCTTTGTGATTTAATTTGTCCTACATTGAAGAACTTGCAAGACAAAGTAATGGCTCCTCTTTTTTTAAAAAGAAAGTAATATAATATATATATATATATACCGGATGGATTTCACCTGATGCGTCAGGTCAGAGATTATCACCGCGGAGTTGACGATCACCGGGTGAAGCTGAAATTACCCGCAGGTAAGTCGGCCGCGGGAGCTAAGCAGATGAGCCGGCCGGTGTTGTAAACCGGCGCGGATGAGCAAATTGTCCTCCATGTTGTAGACCGGCGCGGACGCGTGAACCGGCCGCGAGGGTGGACGGGCGAGTTGTCTGTGTCGTCGCGAACCGGTGCGGCCGTGAGAGACGGCCACGGCGTTGTAAACCGGCATGGGAGTTCGTTGAGTAACGACGACCACCCGTGCCAAAAGATGTTGGCGTGCCTCCACCTCCGAGGTATAATATCATTTTTTGTCATAAATAATTGCCCTGCATAAACAATATTGCACACCAAGGCAAAGATAAACTTGTTCTTTGACCAAAACAATATGTGCTAATAAATCAAATTTGGATGGATATCACCTGATTTGTTTGGGCGACGGATGATCCGTTTATCGCGACAGAGGTGGCTCAGGCAGACCAGCGGCTCAATATAGCTCCGGCGGCTCAGGCAGACCGGCGACTTAATATAACCCCGGCGGCTCAAAACGGCAAGGGCGACTCAACGCGGCTCCGACGGGTTGATGTAGATTAAGCTGCACAGGCGACGACTTGCGCACACTTGTTCCATCAGTAAGCGGGCGTAGACGCAGGTGCGTGATGGTGCTGACGTACACTTCATAGGCACAACACGGCACCACCTTTGGTACACATTAAAATATACATACCAAAGTAATTGTTCTTTGATGAAAATAATATGTTTAATAAAATAGACTTAGATGGATATCACCTGATATGTTCCGAGAAAATTTTCTTTGAACTAGCCAGCTCCATAAGCCAGTCATATTCCCGCGAAGAGCATGGACAGATCCAAGTGTTGACTTTTGCTACTTGCTATAGCATCTGATTTCTCATTGCTTGACTGCATCTGAACTTTGTTTTGTCAAACAACACCATCAATTGTGTTTCCACAAGCAGGCTACTTGTACGACGCCCCTTTTTCTTGCATCTCTTTTGAAAATCAACTCATTTTACTTTATTGCGACACCCGCCAGAGCCAGTGCTTCTGCTGCTTTCCCTTATGCACCTATGCAAAATTCGTGTGTTCAACAGTTGATTGTGCTCATAATAGGCGAGGCGCTCCTAGAAGAAAAATCGGAGAGCAGAGCCATGGCCATGCAGTATCCAGCGGAGGTGCAGCAGAAAACGGGCGGCGACTCAGTAGAGGCTCCGGTAGGACAAGGCGGCCCGCATCGCGCCAGGCGGAACTGGCTGGGCGGCCAAGGCGGGGCGCGGTGACCCGGCGGAGGGACCCGGCGGTTTGTGGCAGAAGCGAGGTGATGAGACACGGCAAAGTCCAGCGACTTAGCGTGGGGCGGCTCAGAGGCACAGGAGCGGAGGCGACCACGGCAGTCAGCAAAGGCGAATTAAGCGACGGCGGCTTGACGCGGAGCCCCGGCCACAGCAGCAGAGGTGAAAGCTCAAGGTACAGCGGAAGAAACAACCGGCAGCTCGTCGGCGGCGGCTTGACATCTTAACACTGAGGGGCCCCAAGGCGGCGGGTCATAGCAGTGGAACAAGGCGGCTCAGGCGAGGCCGTAGACGTGACGGTGGCGATCTGATGCGGCGGTCGCAGTAGAAATGATAGATTGAGGCGATGACTAGTTGTGGTGTCGGCGGCGCGCTGGCCGCGGTTGCCTGCGGCAGTTTGGAGGCAAGGCAAGGTGATGGCGAGATGGGACACGGCTACAGAAGTTCGAGTCCATGACCTCCTCTCCCCTGTTGACTCTTTTTTTTTGCAAATCTGGCCTCATGCCGACTGGCTTCACGTGCATGTACTATGTAGCAATACTGGTTGATCTCCTCGTAATTCTCCAAGACTGGCCGCACAAGAATCAATCTCTACCGCTGTGTACGAGTTGAGTCGGCAGCAAGAACTTGTCGGTCTCGGTGACTTATACAGGACTCCTGTCAGTCTCGGCCTCTTGCAGGCGGTACTCCAAACATCGATCAGACTTCGGATCGTTGTAACGTTGAAAGAAATAGCACCAGTAGCTACGAGTTGATGCTCCGTAACTTGTACTGTGCTCAATCAGACTCCAACGGAAGTTGACGGTCTCATCGACGTGGTGATTTGACAGCTTGATGGATTGCTAGATGTTGCGCACAGCCCGCCGAGAAAAACTGACCGCATCCACCCGATTGCACAGTGACATGAAGATTAAAATTCTATCGCCGTTTGTTTCGGCAGATTGCCCGACAGCAGCGACGGACCAGTTGTAACCCTAAATTTCTTGAACCTTCAATCTTTACCGATCTTAAATCTGGACTGATGAACTTGAAGTTGATACAAATCCCTTCAAACCGGCTCATCCGGAAAAATGCAAAATTTCTTGATCCCTGGGAGAGATCCCTCCAAGAACTCAACACCATCATGCGCAAGCCCCATGGTGGGCGCCAACTTTCGTGGTTTTGTCACGGCAGATGTCCTTAGTGTCAGGACTTAGTCGCGAGGCCAACGCATCTATGTGGTAGCTTGAGAGGGGTTGAGCGGAATCGAGAGACGCAACACAAGACAGGGATTTAGACAGCTTCGGGCTCCGGGAAACATCATCCGGTAACAACCCTACATGCTGTTTGAGGCTAGGTCTCATTATCATCACGAGGGAGTCGCCGTAAACCGGCTTTCCTCTTTGTGTCTAGCCCTAAGATTGTTTCTTGCCTCTAGCCTCTCCCCTTTTGGGAGCCCTGCCCCTCCTTATATATGTTGAAGGGGCGGGTTACATGTGGAGTCCTATTAGGATTAGGACTAGTCTATCTCTAATATAAACCGGATACAAGTCCTGGTCTTAACTCCTTGTAAGGTAAATATTTGTCATGCCTTTCTCCTTAAACCGGCCCATCATAGTATGAACCGGCCTTCATGAACCGCCCGTTGGGCCACTGGGTCTTCTCGCTCCTCTGACCCGCCTGCCGGATTACCAATGAATTATAAACTGCCAGGTCGAAACGGGTCACCAGTGAATCGTCAAGTTTCAGCCGGGTCTCAAGTAAACCGCCAAGTCCGGACGGGTTAAAGTTCCGGCCGGTTTACGCCGCGGGGTATATCCCCGACACTAGGGATGCGTGGCGGACGAACGGGCTGCGTATCCGGATTCGTCTCGTCGTTTTGAGCAACTTTCATGTACAAAGTTTTTCCATCCGAGTTACGGTTTATTTTATATTAATTTTACTAGGAAATATGCCCGTGCGTTGCAACGGGAGAAAAATAATATCTCAGCATTCCCCACATCCCCGCACACACTCTTCCACGTCCTCTATGTGAACACAACGCGTCATCTATATTGTCGCTTATTCTCCTTCCTGACATCGTCGACGGTGGTAGTTCAACCTTTTGTCGGTGAAACGATGTGGGCGGCGACCGTCAATAATGGGAGGAGATAGTCAGCATTAGTGCTCGGCCGCGTCGATTAGGTGTCATCGGCTAGCGCCTCGCCTATAGTCACCTCCTCCGTCAACCAAACTATTGTCGGTGTTGCAAATATAATTTGCAAGTAAGTCTGCTACAAAAATTATAAACCTAGGCATGATTTAAAATAGTCATATACATTGTTTCTGACCACTTGTTTTTTGAGGAATCGTCGAACATTCGAAAATAAAGGTCGGACTTCAAAGAGCTACATAAATTAAATCATATAGAGCGCGCACGCGCGCACGCACACGCAGTTTGGGACACCTAGGTGCCCAGGCTCCTAGCCTTTCGACCGCTCGATTGCATTTAGATGCATGTTCATGTATTACATTACAATTGACTGATTTGGAAATAATTATGGCAGAATAACTACCATAAATATGAACCATTAGTAGCATGCAAGGCTATAATTATGTAGTAGTAGCAAATAGGAAAGAGAATTCCACGCATGGCAACATTCCATATTTGACGGCTATTAATAGAAATAGGAGAGACACAAATAAGAAATTAATGTGTATGAAGACATTTTTCATATATATATATATATATATATATATATATATATATATATATATATATATATATTAGTAAAAGGTACGTTGTACTCATCCGTGGAAATGTTTTTTTTACAATAGGTATACAATATATTAGGTATATGAGACCATGGGTATGACCCGGTCTTAATTTTTTTTAAATGCCATATACCTTGGAAATTAATTCATTAGAAACAGACATACGAACATCCATTTGGTATAAGATACCATAGGTATATCCAATATATACCTAATAGGTATATATGTACAATTTGGACATTAGGGTATACGATAAATTGGGTAAATAAATAGGAGGTATGTTTCACTCTTATCGCCGTAGGGTATATTATAGCGTGGGTATCATACATTAGTCATATGATATATTGAATATATATTAGAAACATACATACGAACAAAATGTAATAGTTCCAAAAATAAATTATTAAATATATATAGGTATCTGTGTATATATATATATAATTTTGGTGGTAGGTATTAGATACCCGTATTAGGAAACAAAAATACACGTATTAGACACCCGCGACAGTTCAAAACAAATCAACATTAATACAATTTATTATATGGCAAGTCTTGCATGTCTAATATTTAAAAAATAAAAATAAAATGTAAGCATGAAAAGTCTTGCATGAAGAATAGTTAGGAAACAAATTAAATATACCATGGTTTCCAAAACAATCAAGGTGTCTGGGCACCTAGGTGCCCCATCTATTTTACCTATATATATATATATATATATATATATATATATATATATATATATATATATATATATGTCCGTGCGTTGCAACGGGGAGAAAAATAATTTATCAGCATTCCCCACATCCCCAAACAGATTGTTCCACATCCTCTATGTGAACACAACGCACGATCTATATTGTCGCTTATCCTCCTTCCTGCTATCGTCGGCCCGCAAGATCTAGATAATAGTAGGGTTGGTCGGCGTGGTGGCGACCACCCAACTGGTGCCTCTTTTTCCTCCAGGTCCGCCTCCATCTCAGAGTTGTGGTTGCGTCCTTATTTGGTTGCTACGCAGCGACCTTCAAGGCACGGTTGCTTTGACCACTCTCTCCTACGACGATGTAACTGGATGGATTACTAATTGCAGTACATAAATTTTGTTTGATTAGCATAATTAGCACATAAGCAGGCATGAATGTCCCTTTATTATCAGGGTTTATTCTCTTCGGCTAATTTTGCGCTCACGTACCCACATTTTTTTTATTAATTAGAGAAAAACCAGCATATTTTCTTGTATTAGCATGTGCCCACAATTTTTTCAATTATAGGCTATAGCCAACCAGCATATTGTTTTTTATTGGCACGTACAAGTTAGCTCCGGCAATAATTTGTGGAGTACCGCGTTCTGCACATGATTTTTGCACTGGTAGAAAAAGGGTCTATAGTCCCGGTTCGTAAGGGCCTTTAGTCCCGGTTCCTGAACCGGGACTAAAGTGTCGGTACTAATGCCCTGACCCTTTAGTCCTGGTTCAATCCAGAACCGGGACTAAAGGGCACGGCCACGTGGAGCTCCACCTTTAGTCCCGGTTGGTAACAACAACCGGGACTAAAGGAAAATTTTATGATTTTTTTTTGAAAAAAAATTTTGAAATTTTTTTTTTGAATTTTTTTTTATTTTCAAACTTCTGAATTATTTTAACCTCTAGTCTGTAATCACCACCCCTCATCACTTCTCAATTTATCCTCTAATCACCCCTCATCATTCCAAATCATCTAACTTCCCGAACGGTCACCCATCCTCCCACTCCCCCAACCTGAGCACGCTTAACTTCCAGGTTCTATTCTCCCTCGCTCCAAGTCTGCACTTGTTGTTTTCCTGACAATAGTAAGATGTCAATCCTATTAACCTTCAGGAATTTTGCTTGAGCATGAAGTGACACATTTCACTATTTGAGTTTGAAACTATTGTTTTAAAAAACAATAATTATTTAGTAACACTAATATTTCTTGAATAATTAGTTTGACCATTGTTTGACCACAGTTTGACCACAGTTTGACCAGATTTGACCAAAATTGAAATAACTAAAATAATTATTTAGTAACACTAATATTCTAGAATAATTAGTTTGACCATTGTTTGACCACAGTTTGCCCACTGTTTGAATATTTTTCAATTTTTTCCACTCTAGATCTTAAAAGCCCCGTAACTTTTTTTCTATTAGGTTTTTGAGGATTTTGAAAATGTTTAACGGGGATACCCCTGGTTAAATTTGGATGTAACTTTTCGAGTAGATGATTTTTCATATAAAAAACTTTTTCATCCGAGTTAGTATGCAAAAGTTATGCCCATTTTTACAAATTTCATAGAGATTTGGCAAATAAAGTCAAAATTCACATTTGCAAATTTTCCCAACAACTAGACCACATATCACATGAGAAACTTATTTTCTTTTATTTTTTGACATTTCCATTATTTTCTTTTTTTTTAAACTGAAAAGGCGATCCACAGGGGGGTAGAGTTTGAAAATGAGACCTTTAGTCCCGGTTCGTGGCACGAACCGGGACTAAAGGTCCCATTTTCATTAGTCCCGGTTCGTGCCTCAAACCGGGACTAAAGGTCTAATCTTTAGTCCCGGTTTAAGGCGCGAACCGGGACCAAAGGTCATCGCACCCCTTAGTCCCGGTTCATGTATTAAACCGGGACTAAAGGGCCTGAGTGAACCGGGACTAATGCCTTAGCCGCACGAATCGGGACCAATGCTCACATTAGTCCCGGTTCTAGACTGAACCGGGACTAATGGGCTGAGCCGGCCTGGACCATAGCCCTGTTTTCTACTAGTGTTGAGACAACTTCTTTATTCTCACACAACCTTTTTATTTCCAGACAACTTAACAACATATAAAAACCGGTGTGATTTAGTATAAAATTCCAAGGTGGGACTATTCCTATCATAACTGCAAGCTAGCTGAGTTGGCTTTCTCCGTTGACACAATAGGGAAGGTTCATGTTCAATCCCATCGCGCCCTTAATTTTTTGCTGCTTGTGAGCGCGACAGAAAAAGAAATGTGTGGTAGGCCCAGTTGGGGATAAGCCAAAAAAATGAGGAACTACGTGTGGAATGGTTGAAACTAAATCTATACGTATATTTTTGCTTTTCTTGGGGCAGCTGCGTGGAGCTAGTATATGACGCTAGTTGCGTCAAATAGTGTGTGGAACGCACAACCAATCGCGTCTGAACCAGCTAGTGGCAGGCACCGAAATGACCTTTGTTTGCAAGGCACGAGTAATAATTCAGAAAAAATGAAGGGTTGAACGATCGAACGCATGATCTTAAAGACTCGACCACGTGCTGCTGGCCATGGCAACAAATACCTACTGCTAACCAATGGCCCTCGCGAATATTTAAGAAAATACTATAACGTCAGATTTATAAAAAGATAGATTTTCTTAAAAATATGAATTGCCGAATATTCTTGGAAAAGTGAATATGTTTTGAAATTAGGAATAATGTTTTCCATATTCGTCCATTTTGAAAAAAAATGATTTTTTTAAACGACATCATTTTCTGAAGACATGAGCATTTTATGAAAACACAAACATTTTTTAAGTTGTGACTGACTTTTGAAAATGGAACATGTTTTGAACATCCAGAACAATTTTATAAAATGTATTTTAAACGCGGACATTATTTTAAATTTCTGAATATTTTACTAAAACAAGAATATTTTTCAAATTTGGAATATTTTTTAAACTTATTTTTTTCAAAATCCAAACCAATTTTGAAAACACAAACAGTTTTGGGGAAAAATTGAATATGTTCTGAATTTCAAAAACAATTCGGTACGAGATTTATTTTAAAACATTCATAAAAACAGGAACACATTATTGTAAGTCTGAACATTTTTCAAAAATTTGAAAAATATAAATTTCTTAACTTTATTTCAAAAGTTTTTGAAGAAATAAGGTAAAAAATATTTGGAAGGAATAACGTAACGGGCCGGCACAGTTTCGGCATCTTGTGCAAATCTCTGACTATCTACCGCACAGGGCGTCAAGTACAGTTTTTTAGCTTCGTGTGGAGGCAAATAACTGGGGTGGCTTGGTTGGGCCACAGCGTGTGCAGCCGAAGTACGAAAATCTGGGTTGCTAATAAAAAACAGAGACGGACGCACAAAAATTTAGTACCAACTCGGATAGAAAAATAAATTTAACGGTGAACGGAAGGAAATATTAGTTTCAATTTTTGAACAAATCGTTAAAACCAGAATAATATTTGAAATTTGGAACAATTTTGAAAAATAAAAAGATGTTTGAAAACATGAGAATAATTTTAAAATTTGAACAAATTTGTTACGACGGAACTAAAATGAAATTCCAAACATTTTATAAAATAGGAAAACATTTTGTAATTCGTAGCTTTTTACGACATTTGGATAAAAATTGCAATTACGAACTTTTTTAAAATCTTGAAGTTTAGAAAAATGTAAAAAATAGACTTGGAATGGGGAAAAGAGAAAATAAAAAGAGAAAGAAATAGAAAAATAAAAAATGAAAGAGAACGCAGAAAAAAAAGTGGGCCGCCATGTCTTGGGCGCTCTGTGCGTAGATTAAACTATTTGCCGCACCGTGCAGGTAATATGATTTGTTTTATTGCTGCTTGGGCAGGAAAACGCGGGCTGAATTTACTGGGCCATAACACGCGCGGCCCACTACGAAATTCTGCACAAATCGTTTTTCTTTGCTAACAAACTATCATACAAAAGTTTAGTACCAGCTCGGATAGAAAAAAAAATGTTTCGGCGGTGAACAGATGAAAAAATTGGAGAAACGCACATTGCTTTATTAGTAGGTATAGAAAAGATTTAAATCAATTTTAGGATTTATTTAATTATTTAAATCAACATTATCCAGAACAGTGTTTGCTAACGTCAGCATGACGTCAGCAGTCAACAGGGGTGTTGACTAGTCAAACTGACATGTGGGTCTCGCTCGTCATTGACTAGACTAACTAATCCTGATTAATTAGCTAAATTAGTTGTTTAGTTTAATTAATCAAAATTAATTAAGTTAATTAATTCTTTAGTTGATTAATTATTTTTATTATTATTGTTTCAATTATTTTTAAATTATTTTTTTAAATCGTTCCAAGGCAGGCCCCACGTGCCATAGCACAGGGGCCATAGCGGGCACGCGGGTGGAGGTTACGGGCGCGTGCGCCCGCGTGCCGGCACGAGGCCACCAGGGGAGGTGCCGACCGCAACGGTGGCCTGAGCAGCGCGACGAGCGGGGAGGCCGTTGGCCAGCACAGCCGGGGTTGGGAGCAGCACGGAGCGGGACGATGGTCTGGGGCGGCGGCCGGAGGAACCGCCGGAGTCGTGCTAGGGCGGCGGCGCGCTAGCAGGCGGCGGGGAGCAGAGGCGGGAGGCAGTCCGGCGAGGTCCAGGCAGGCTCCGGGCGGCGACGGCGTTCGGCGGCGTGCGGTCTCCTCCCGATCCCGATCCAATCGGGAGAGGGGGGAAGATATTTCGGGTGGGGACGAGTGGGGTGGTGTCGGTGGGAGAGCGGGGGGGTGTGAGGGAGGTTATGGGGTGCGGGTGGGCTCAGCTCACTACTAGGGAAAACCCTAGTAGTAGCGCGGGTTTGGGGGCTATCAGCAGCACGGACAGCCGCGCTACCAATAAGGCGCTACAGCTAACTGTTAGTAGTGCGGTCTGTACACGCGCTACTACTCTGGCTTGTATCAGCAGCGCGTTTTCGGAACGCGCTACTATTAATTAGTTGTAGCGATTTTCTTGCCCCGCGCTACTGCTATATGTTTCATCATTTTCCCCGGCTTCCTACCCCGTTTCAGCTTCAATAAACAACAATTTCCAGATACTAGGTACTACTAGATATCAATTTCATAAAGCATTATAGATACTAGGTAATAATTTCATATATACTCAACATGCATCCTCAAGCAGTACAAGGTGATATCGACGACGATCATCATATGTAGTTCTAGATAATATCGACGATGATCATCATATGTAGTTCTACATATTATCAACGACGATCATCATATGTAGTTCTAGATGATATAGCCACACACACATGTAGTTCTAGATGATATCGACGACGATCATCATCCTCAAGCCTGGGCGGTGGGTGTTCCTGATAGTAATTAGGATGGCCTGTCCAACACGAAGATTCTTGTCAATGAGGAATCTCTTCCACCCAACCGAGTTTAAGTGTGTGCGACCGTCTGTGTCCATGCGGTAAGTACAGGTGGTGATGGAGCCCCTTGCGGTAAGGCGTAGTCCAGCTGAGCCTTCTTCATCAGGCTCGATACCACAACTCACAGATAGGTTCTTTGGCAATTTCTGAATAAGAAAAACATATCAATTAATAAATAGCCTCGCACATACTCTTGCAAATATATTTCCATTATGTCTAGATTTCTACAATATCAAAAGACACGGTACTATGCATTTGTACTAACTAATCATGAATTCTACTAATAAGTATATATGGATTATCTACACTATTAATAGTTCATTGGATTCTACACTAATAAGAGCATGTGATAAGACTCTACACTAAAGCATATCATCGACTAGATTCCACAAAGCATATCATTGGACCCTACACTAAGCATATCATCGGATTTACTAAGCATATCATCGAATAATTTGCATTTGTAAGTATAACAATAAAGCATATATATATCATCAAATTACTACAGGCAGTACGTATAACATATCATTTCATGCCGATCGACCATGGTACATGTCAGGCGGGTCACGAATGGCACCCCGACAAAGTCATCACGTGGCGGAATTATGTCCCATAGGTTGCACACCTCCTCCTCCTCGCTCAGCCTCATTCTTTGAGCTATGATGGCTTCATGAAGTGGGTTCTCATCATCTTCATCGAGTGGGTCCTCATTATCTTCACCATCTTCATCATCTTCGTCATCTTCCACCAGGTTGAGATAAATGACAGCCAGCTTGGGTCTTTCTGCTCTGAAGGAGAAGCTGATCAACTCACCACCAGTAAGACGCATGTGGGCAAGGAAATGGGCCCATCAATCTCCTCCAATCTGCGACATATTGCATCCTTTCTCGACCTCCATAGTGTACGGCCCCCAGGAGCCTCAAATGTCACAGTGTCTCCTGTCAGCTTGTTGAGTTTCAACCTCACATTGCATGGGACGATCTGTGTAAAAAAAGCAAAATGACACAATGCAGTAATGCCAACACTAAAAATAAAATAGTTGTTACATTTCATCTAATTTCTTATCGCCGCATGACGAAAACTCGGCTAGAAGTAGATGCCGAACAGCTTGCCAGTTGCAAGGCTGCTGGTGCACCTTGACTTGCACAGTCGACATAGTGATGGTGGTGGTGGCGCCATTTTCCTAAAGCAATATGAGCAAAGGATTAACGATTCACTTCACAGGAAAGAAAAACAGTAGCATGTGATATTTTTGGTTCTTCCGCGAGAAGCAATTTTATGGACAAAGCATTTCGGTGGCACCTATTGCCGAAAAAACTTTTCACAAATATCTACCAAATAAGGGTACCAACTACCAAGACATTTCATCTCATCTGGCCCCTATTGCCTAAGATAATTGATTAAAAAAACAAGTGGCAAATTTAACTAAATTGGCACCTACATTTTGCCAAAAAATAACTTATTACAAAAAAACAAAAGCATCTACCTATCCATGTACAGAAAAATAACAATAAAATGGTGAATACTAAATCAACTAAATCAACTAGCCTACTAAATCCACTAGCATACTAAATCAACTAAATCAAAATGGTCTAAATCAACTAGCCTACTAAATCAACTAAATCAACTAGCCTACTAAATCAACTAAATCAAGATGTTCTAAATCAAGTAAATCAACTACATACTAAATCAACTAAATTAAAATGTTCTAAATGAACTAAATCAACTAGCCTACTAAATGAAAATGTAGTAGGGAGGAGGGGTTGTGGATGGAGGAGGGAGGAGGGAGAAGAGAGTAGGACGGAGGAGGAAGACAGAGCGAGGAGGGGCCAGCCGGCAGCGAGTAGAGGGAGGACGGAGAAGGAAGGCAGAGCGAGGAGGGGCCGACCAGCGGCGACTAGAGGGAGGACGAAGGAGGAGGCTGATACCGAGTCCAGCGAGGAGGAGGAGGTGGCGGCGGCACAGATCGGAGGAGGGGCGACGGGGGAGGACCGGCGTGGGGGGTTGAGGGGAGATCGAGTGAGTTTGAGTGTGAGTGGATCGGATAGGTCGGAAAGTGGGGGAGATGGAATGGCTTAGCAGTAGTGCACTATAGCAAAAGGCGCTACTGCTAAATGACCTAGCAGTAGCGCCTTTCACAAAGTGCGCGCTACTGCTATGTGTCAGCATGTAAAAATAGACATAAAAAATACATTGATCATCAATGATCTTTTTGTGTACAATCTGATTTGTCAATATGAGTCCTCACCAGTTTAGGAACTGCTGAAGACTCATATTGCGGCCACAAATTTTACACATAGAGTTCAATGAAGACCAAGTGGTTGTGAAAGTTTGAGAAATAACATATTTAAGGTGGTACAAACTCTCTTCACGAAGCGAGGTGGGACTAAATTTTTTAGTAAACTTAGCAGTACCGGTTATTGTGTAAATGCGCTACTACTATGGTCCCTAGCAGTAGCGCTCTTCATACAAGCGCGCTGCTACTAGAACTAGCCTCGCGGCGGTATCGTGGCAATTATAGCAGTAGCGCTTCTTAGAGTGGCCGCGCTACTGATACATTCATTTCAGCAGCGAGGTTTGTGCGCGAGCGCTACTGCTAGTTAGCAGCAGCGCCTTATTTTAAAGCGTGCTGGTGGTAAGATTCTGTGTATAGGCTTTTCCCTAGTAGTGGCTGGTTGGGCCTTTTGGGCTGGCCGGCCGGCAACTGGGCTGGGGCCCAGGGGTTAGGGGGGTTTCTTTTTGTGTTGTTTTCTTTTTACTTTTTATTTATTTCTCTTTTCTGTATTATTTCTAGTTTCTTTTTCATTTAGTTTTTATCTAATATTAAAATGATCCCTAATTTAGTAATACATTAAAACCCACTACAACCAAAGGTTTTACCCCAAAACAATTTAGTTTAGTATTTTGTTAATTATAAAAGTATTTAAATATTGGGTTTTGCTACTGTTTTATTCACCTAAGGGTATTTAAACATTTTATAAAGGTGTGGTTTCTTCACCATAATTATCTATGCAATAGTTGGTTCACTCCGAACATTTTAGTTTTAATAATTGAAAACTTTTATTGTTTGGCTGATTTTGAATTTGAATTTGAATCGGTTTTGAACTAACTAGAGATTAGCAACTATAATCAAGGTGACGTGGCATCATTAGCAAAGGATCACTGTAGCTTAATTATCCGGGAATCATAATTCTCCTCCACTACAAGAAATCTCGTCCCGAGATTTAAGAGGGGGACTAAGGGGGAAAGGTCTGGTTATGAAATTCTAACGAATCTTCTCGGTCTTGGTTGCTCTTGTCAGGACCCTGATTCTAAGTCACACCGATCTAGCCTGTAACACCTCATATCACTTTGCGGCCTCACGCACGGTATCCCCATGGGTGTCGCCTTACCATGGCCCGGGACCGTTTGCGCCTTTTGGCTCACGTATATGATAGTGTCGCTAGCATCCATATGACAGAGAACCTAGTCCGACATGACTAGTCGTGAACCCAAAGTGGCACTAACTTATGGGGACAGGCATACATGAATCAACATCGAGCATGTCGGTCAGCAGCGTGCGAATCCGGGCTGTAGCACTGGGCTAACAGGACTCCGGGAACCCGGGCTGTAGCAGGCTAGGCAGGAATCTGTCGGTGTACTAGAGTAGGGGTACCCTAGTATCCCGAACTTGTGCACGGGCAGTCGCAGCATCCCGCGGCAAGGCTTGCCGGGTGACCGCCAAGGTCCTCCGTGGTTCCTTTGGAGCCATTCAAGGACAAATTATCCAGGCCAAGGAGACAAGACCCCGGCAAGAGGAGCTTGCCGGGAAGGCCAACCAAGGCATCTCAAGGAACTTGCCGCGACGCGCCACGCGTCCCGGCAAGGCCCGGTGAGCGGCGAGCTCCCGGACGCGACAAGACAACGACCGCGGCAAGGCGCTTGCCGCGGCAAGCCACCACTCTGTGTCCGCGCTCCAGCACATCCACCAACGTGTCGCTCTGGGACCCTTCCAGGCATACGTGGCGGGAGGCTGTGCAGCCAGCGGTGCGCGGTGGTAAGCGGCGCTGACAAGATTGCCATCGTGGCGAGCGGTGGCGTCCCTGACGGTCCCTTTTGCACTATTTAGGCGACGCAGACGGGCATTTAATGCCCTTGTCCCCTGCCGTCAGGGTTAGGTATGATACACTGTAGCAGGTAGCTGTACCAACCGCAACACCTTTCCATTTTTACCCTTGTCTACGTTGCCACCTGTCGGTGACCCCTTGAGCATATAAAAGGAGGCCCATGCGCAACGTAGGGAAAGGAGGAAGAGAACACTCACGCTCGGTCTCGTTAGCTGCTGGTGTGTACTGTAGCACTCCGCGCTCCCGAGCAAGAACTCAATACAAACCACAAAGCAGGAGTAGGGTTTCACGCATCCGTGCGGCCCGAACCTGGGTAAACTGCTCGTGTGCTTCGCCTCGATCCGCTCTTCGTGCGACCCTCGCCCCCGCCGAATCGAAAGGGACTCGGTCCGCCGGTCCCATAGGTGCTCGTGGGTTAGTCCCCCGACATCTTTGGCACGCCAGGTAGGGGGAGTCGAGGTCGTGTGAACCAGATCCGGCGTTCACACGAGCTAGATCTTCATCATCTTCATCGACATGCCGTCGAAGAAGAAGGCTTCGGAGGCGGCCGCTCCGTCCGTGCCGAACCCACCACCGCCGGAGCAAACGGCTGATGGGGCAGACGCCGGCGGAAGAACGGGCGTCGACGAGGGAGCTCACGGTGCTGCCAGGTCCAAGGACAAGGCTGCGCTGCCCATCGGCGGCGTAGCCGGCTCCCACAACGATCGGGCGCACTCCAAGACCTCGGCGTCCGTACATGCACCGCGCCCATCTTAGGAGGCGCGGGACCGGCAGCGTCATGGTACTCACGGTACCATGCGTTTGCTGGACCAAGATCGAGTTGGTGGATCTCGGAGTGCTCAAGACCAGCATGCACGCCAACATGCTGGCACGAGCGAGGCACGGTCGCCTGGACGGGATACTGCTCCTTCTAACATAGTTAGAAGTCCGAGCATATCCCGCTCCTCGCACCGTTCGCCACCGCCACCCGCCACTACAGCAGAAGCTTTGGCGCGAGCTCAACTGCTCCTGGACTACCCTCCAACGGAAGACAAGATTGATGACTGGAGGGCCACCATTCAGAGTCTCATCGGCTTCGCCAACGGCGACACTCAATGGCAGCCGAGCACGTCGCAGCCGCAGCAAGTCAACCAGGCACGAGCCGGTGGCGACAAGACCGGTGGGGGTGCAACCACTGTGCACTCTCCGCCCCGAAGGCCAAGATCGCCGACTCGCCGGATCCACCTCGACAGCGACTCCACTGCGTCATCAGATCCACAAGCTCGTCGCGATCAGCGCCAAGTTCTTCACGAACGACAGCAAGAAGACGCTCGTACTCGCATCGAGCGCCGAAGAGAAGCGCGACGTCAATCGGACTAGCGTGCTGGGCCCTTTGTCGACATGCATGCGCCAGGGGAACCAGGCGACTTGCCGTACGCGGTAGGTTGCCCTGCGTTTACTCGTGAGCTGCGGCAAGTCCAGTGGCCCAGCACGAAGAATTTCAAGCCAGACGTACCAGAGAAGTACGACGGCAAGTCGCATCCGTCGGAGTTCCTCAGCATCTACACCATCGCGGTGCAGGCTGCCGGGGGGCGGGACGACAAGATCCTTGCCAACTACTTCCCGCTGGTGCTCAAGCCCAACGTCAGGTCCTGGCTCATGCACTTGCCGGACGACTCCATATCCTCCTGGGCAGACCTATGCCATCAGTTTGTCGGCGCCTTTACAGGCGGCCACAAACCTCATGGCCAAGAGAGTGACCTTCATCTGCTCGCCCAGAAGGAAGGAGAGCCCCTGCGCAAGTACATTCAGAGATTCAGCCGTGTACAACACAACATCCCAGATGTCCACCCTGCCACGGTCATCAGCGCGTTCCATCAGAACGTGCGTAACCGCAGGATGCGGGAGGAGATGGCGATGTGCAAGATCAGAGACGTCAGTGAGCTGTATGCCCTGGCTGACAAGTGTGCACGTGCTGAGGAAGGGAGGAAACTCCCCGGAGAGAATACAGGAGCAGGAGGATCTGACAGCGAGGATGCTGCCCCGGCAAAGAAAAACCGTCGGCGGAACAACAGGAAGAAGAAAGGCAAAGATGTGATAGTCATTGAGCAGTCCGGCAACGAAGGTGGCGCCAAAAAAGCCAAAGCTGGTAGCCCGGCAAGGAGATTGCCGAATGCACCAACTGCCAGACTGTGGCGGTCGCCGACAAGCAGGACGGCACCGACAAGCAGTACTGCAAGATCCACCGCACCAAGGGCCATGACCTCCAGAGTTGCAAGAAGGTCGAGCAGCTTGTCCAGCAGCAAAAGGCTGAATACGAGCGACGCGACAAGGAGAGGGCCCAAGGAGGCGCTGGAGAATCCGGCAAGAAGCGCGCCGGCCGGGGAGGACGCCGCGGCAAGGCCAAGCAGCGGCAAGGAGACAGACTTCCCCGTGGCCGCGACAAGGATGAAGATGACGATGACGACGAAGACATGGATGGTGTCGAGACCAGTGAGCAGGAGTTCCAGAAAGCCACAGAGGTCTTGTGTGTTGACGGCGGTGCTTCTCTGCATACTTCGCACCGCCAACTCAAGCAGTGGGTGCGGGAAGTCAATGCGGCGGAACCACCTGTCGAGTCACGCAATCTTCTGAAATGGTCCAACACGCCTATCATCTTTGATATTGAGGACCACCCTGATCGCACAACTGCGATCGGGTGCTTGCCGATGTTGGTATCACCAACTATCCGCAACCTCAAGGTCACTAAGATGCTAGTTGACGGCGGGGCCGGCTTGAACCTGATCTCCTCCGTTGTACTCCAGAAACTCCAGATCCCTGACAGCGAGCTTGAAGAGACCGGCACATTCCAAGGAATCAACCCCGGAAGGAGAAAGCCGAAGGGGAAGGTCACGTTGCCAGTAACATTTGGCAGCGAGCTGAACTTCAGGACTGAGAGGGTCACTTTTGACGTTGCCGATTTTCCATTGCCTTACAATGGGATACTCGGCCGTCCAGCACTCGCCAAGTTCATGGCAGCCTCTCACTACGCATACAACATGTTGAAGATGCCAGGCCCGATAAGCGTCATCTCTGTCCTTGGCGACAAGAAGGATGCTCTTATCTGCGCCGACAAGATCTACCGGGAAGCGGCAGCCGCAACAGATCGCAAGTCACCTGCCGTTGAAGCTCCCGGGGGGAAGAAGAAGACCAAGTCCGGCAAGAGTTTTGATGCCCACTCCGGCAAGCGCACCTCTTCGGAGTGCTGCGCTGCCATCGAGGACACACCATCGAGCTCCACCGGCAAGTGTAAGAAGACAATGGCAGCTCCGCCAGAGACCAAGAAGGTGTCCGCCAAGGAGGACGGCACTGGTGGTACCTTCACCATCAGTGCCACTCTCGACCCTAAATAGGAAAGCACGTTCATTGCTTTCCTGCGGGCGAACGTCGACATGTTTGCATGGCAACCGTCTGACATCCCCGGTGTTCCCAGGAAAGTAATTGAGCACCATCTTGCCATTTGTCCTCATGCGCGGCCCGTCAAGCAGAAGGTCAGGAAGCAAGCAGTGGAGCGCCAAGAATTCATCACAGAAGAGATCAAGAAGTTGGAAGCAGCAGGCCTTGTCAGAGGAGTGCTCCATCCTACGTGGTTGGCCAATCCTGTAGTCGTGCGCAAGGCGAACGGGAAATGGAGACTTTGTATCGACTTTACCGATGTTAACAAAGCTTGTCCCAAAGACCCATTTCCTTTGTCGCGCATTGACCAGATTGTTGACTCCACGGCCGGATGTGACTTGCTTTCGTTTCTTGACGCATACTCAGGATACCATCAGATCTTCATGGCAGAAGAGGATGAGGAGAAGACCGCATTCATCACTCCATGTGGCACGTACTGTTTCATACGAATGCCTTTCGGTTTAAAAAATGCTGGTTCAACATTTGCAAGGGTAGTCCATGTCGCCCTTGATCCACAAATACACAGAAATGTGGAAGCCTACATGGATGACATAGTGGTCAAGAGCAAGGACAAGGCAACTCTGATTCAAGATTTAGACGAGACCTTTGCAAATCTACGCAAGATCAGCCTCAAGCTCAACCCCAAGAAGTGTGTGTTTGGAGTCCCCTCCGGAAAACTTCTCGGGTTCTTCGTGTCTCAGCGGGGAATCGAAGCCAATCCCGACAAGATCAAGGCCATTGAGCAGATTGAAGCACCAAAGCGCGTCAAGGATGTACAAAGACTTGCCGGTTGCGTGGCTGCTCTCAGCAGGTTTATCTCTAGGTCTGCTGAGCGCGCCCTGCCATTTTTCAAAATATTGAAAAAGGCAGGTCCAATGAAATGGACTCCGGAAGCGGAGGCTGCGCTGCAAGACTTGAAGAGATACCTGTCCTCCACTCCAACACTTGTCGCACCTAAGCCACAAGAGAAGTTCCTGTTGTATATAGCGGCAACCAATCAAGTGGTTAGTGCTACGTTAGTAGCAGAGAGAGAGGCAGATGACGAGCCAGCAACCACGGCAGGCGCATCCAGCGACAAGCAGGGGGCTTCCCCGACAAGCTCTGGTCCCGACAAGGATGGATCTGCGCAGACGCGCGAGGAGATACAGAAGAGAATGGTACAGCGCCCAGTTTACTTTGTCAGTTCCCTTCTGCAGGGGGCTAGGTCAAGGTACTCTGGCGTGCAGAAATTGCTTTTCGGCCTTCTCATGGCCTCGAGAAAGCTGCGGCATTACTTCCAAGCACATGAGATCACAGTTGTCACTCGTTTTCCGCTGAAGAAGATACTACAGAATCCAGAAGCGACAGGAAGGATTGTTGAGTGGGCACTGGAACTGTCAAGCTTTGGCCTCAAGTTTGAGAGTACTTCAACTATCCAAAGCAGAGCATTGGCAGAATTCATAGCAGAATGGACGCCAACACCAGATGAAGAAATTCCAGAAACGAGCATCCCCGCCGAGGAAGCAAGCAAAGAGTGGCTGATGTACTTTGATGGTGCCTTTTCGCTGCAAGGCGCCGGCGCTGGCGTGCTGCTTGTCGCACCCACTGGAGAGCACCTCAAGTACGTAGTCCAGATGCACTTTCCCAAGGAGCAAGAAACAAACAATACTGCAGAGTATGAAGGCTTGCTTGCCGGTCTCAAAATCACGACAGACCTTGGGATCAAGAAGCTCATTGTCAGGGGTGACTCGCAGCTTGTCGTCCACCAAGTGAACAAGAGCTATCAGAGTCCGTTGATGGAAGCCTACGTCGACGAAGTGAGAAAGCTAGAAGAGCACTTTGACGGCCTACAGATGGAGCATGTTCCAAGAGCTCAGAACGCCATTGCCGATGGCCTATCAAAGTGCGCCGCACTTAAGTTACCTGTGGAACCAGGGATCTTTGTGCTCAAGCTGACTCAACCGTCTGTAACGCCATCAACTGGACAGAGCAAGAAGAGGAAGTTGATTTCTGGTGACTATTTTCCGGTAGAGCTTCCCGAAGCCGCCGCCAAGAAGGTCCCCAAGATCAACGCCAAGAGCGCTGAGGAGCAGTCTGCTCCGGCAAGCCCTAGGGTTTGTTCCGTTGAAGCAGAAACTCCCGACAAGTTTTGCTCCGGCAAGCTTGCCGGGGAACGTCAAGCTCCGGCAGAGCCGCAGGTTCTCGCCGTAGAAGCAGATGTTCCCGCAGCAGCAGATTTGCCTTTAGTCCTTGTTGTCGAGCCACAAGCTCCAGCATGGGCACAGCAGATTGTCCGTTTCCTTCAGACAGGAGAACTTCCCGAAGAGCAAGAAGAAGCGGAAAGAGTAGCCCGGCAGTCAAGTATGTACCAGTTTGTCGACAACACACTGTACAGAAGAAGACTCAACGGTGTGAAATTGAAGTGTATTCACCGGGAAGACGGACAAAAGCTGTTGGCAGAGATACATGGAGGCATATGTGGTCACCACATTGGCGCAAGAGCACTTGCCGGCAAAGCATTCCGGCAAGGTTTCTTTTGGCCGACAGCCCTCCAGGATGCAACTGCACAAGTAACCAAGTGTGAAGCGTGCCAGTTCCATTCCAAGCAGATACACCAACCAGCTCAAGCTCTCCAGACGATCCCTTTATCCTGGCCATTTTCGGTCTGGGGGCTCGACATCCTCGGCCCTTTCCCCGAGCAGTCGGGCTTTGAGTACTTGTACGTTGCAATCGACAAGTTCACAAAGTGGCCGGAAGTGGAAGCAGTGAGGAAGGTGACAGCACAGTCAGCAGTCAAGTTCTTCAGGTCGATTTTTTGCCGCTTCGGGATCCCTAACAGGATAATCACCGACAACGGTACGCAATTCACGAGCCGCACCTTCATGCAGTACGTCCAAGATCTTGGCGCCAAGGTCTGCTTCGCTTCTGTTGCTCACCCGAGAAGCAACGGTCAAGCGGAGAGGGCAAATGCTGAAGTGCTGCGTGGGCTCAAGACCAGGACTTTCGACAGGCTGCACAAGTGCGGAAGAAACTAGATCGAGGAGCTGCCGGTGGTTCTTTGGTCGATCAGGACGACGCCAAATCGAGCCACTGGCCAGACACCTTTCGCTCTAGTCTATGGAGCAGAGGCAGTTCTCCCCACGGAACTCGTATACGGGTCACCTCGAGTGCTCGCTTATGATGAGCTTGAGCAAGAGCAGCTGCGACAAGATGACGCGCTACTCCTTGAGGAAGACCGTCTTCAGGCTGATGTACGAGCTGCTCGCTACCAGCAAGCTTTGCGCCGCTACCATAGCCGCAAAGTTAACGCCAGAAGTCTCGAGGAAGGCGACCTTGTTCTTCGGCGTGTTCAGTCCGCCAAGAATTCCAACAAGTTGACGCCGAAGTGGGAAGGCCCTTACCGGGTGAAACGAGTCACTAGGCCTGGCGCTGTCTGCCTTGAGACCGAAGATAGCATTCCGGTGAGCAATTCCTGGAACATTGAGCATCTTCGTAAGTTTTACCCGTAAGGCGCGGTTGCCGGAACCTGTTCCGGCAACCACCTTTTGTACAAGTCTTGCCGCTGTTGCATGTAATCCTTTGTACAAAGCCGGGCGCAGACCCCGTGCATAAGTAAAGCTCATATGCTCCGCACATCTTGTCAATTTCATGCTTTCTATTTTTTGCATATGTGATCTGACACTTTGTGCAGCACCTACTCCCCGGTAAGCAATAACGAGCCATAAGGCTCCATATCTTTATTTTCTCCTCTTTCTTTTTTCTCAAGGAAAGGAAGGTTCCCTCGCCCACAAGTTTGCCGGGGGGAAAGGAGAAGATAATGGTATGGACCAGGCGTCATTCAAGAAAGTTTCGCCTTACTGGGAAGCAAACAACAAAAAAGCTAAGTTGCCAAAATTTGAGCAATCAGATTTTTAAAATTTTTAAGTTATCTCCCTTGAACGACCGCACTTTGTATGGAAAACCTGTGCGCGGAGGAACCAACTCGTAGCTAGTTGCGCCCTTACTTTGTTTCGAGTCTGCTCAACAACTTAAGTGAGCTGCGACTAGTTGCGATAAGGTTTCTTGTCGGTAGCAGCACCGCCAGCAGGCTGCTGACGTCCCGCACTCAGCGCTCGCGGCTAAGGTGCCTGCACCGGCAAGTTCCCTAAGAGCGTAGGGCAAAAACATACAAAGGGAGGAATCAAGTAAAGGGAATAACATTGCAATCATTACCCGGAATAGAGTTATATTACAAGGTAGCTTGTCGCGGCTCTAACAGATTGTTCTTATAGCACGACCAGCAGCGACAAGAAAAGAAGAAAACGGGCAGCCTAGTCTACGCGATCGCCCTCAATCCTCTTGATCCCGCTCACCTTGTCCACAATGGGTGCGACAAGGGTCTTGAGCGCCTCCAGATCAGCATCCGGCGGCAGGGTCTTGAGGACGTTGGTGAGATTGAGGCCCGGGTTGCGGAAGGCCACCTTCACCAACACCTTTTGAAGAGCTCCCGCACAGATCTTGCGTGACTCGTCGGCCAGCTGCTTTGGGATCTTCTCCCGGAGCCGCTGGAGGGCCGTCGCCACGCCTTTGAAGAACAAGATGAGCTTGGCGCTGGGTTGGAGGTTCTCGTCGGAGGGATACCCGAGATCCTCCATCCCCAGCTGCGCCAGCTCCCTGTCAATGTCTGCGGCAACATTCACGAGACCCTCCGTCCAGTGCTCCACATTCTCCCTAAAAGCATTCTGGGCGGCGGCAGCACTCGCGAGCAGCGCCTTGTCGCCCTTGATCTCCTCCTTCAAGGCCACCTCCTGCTCCCTGGCGCCGTCCAGCGTCTTGGTCAAAGTGGTCAGCTTCAACTCAAGATCTGCGTTGGAGTCCTTGGCGGCGCTGAGCTCCTTGCCCTTCTCGGGGAGATGAGCCTGCAGCTCTGAGTGGTTGTAGGCGTCCTTCTCCCGCTCACGCTTGAGCGCGGCAAGCTCCTCACCGCTCGCCTTGAGATCGGCCTCCAGCTGCGCCACCTTCGTCTCCAGCTCCTTCTTGGCGGCCTCGGCGGCTGCGGTAGCATCGTCCGCTTGCTTGAGGGCTCCGCCGAATGTTCGCTCGCGCGCGGCAAGCTCCTCCTCGTGGGCGTCAAGGTTGACCTTCCGCTGCACCAGCTCGCCCTCCTGCGCAGACAGCTTTTCAGCGGCAAGCCGCTGTTGCTCCTCGACTTCAGCCTTCTCGAGGAAGAAGGCCTTCTGCTCTTCGACGAGTTGCTCCCGTTCCTCTACCAGGGACCGGAGAGCTTCCTGGTTGAGACCCCGGAGCTCCTCCACGCGCTTCTCGATGTCCGCTCCCGCCTCCGTGAAAAGCGCCTTGCAGGATTCCAGCTTCGCTTGCCAGGCACGATAGAGCGACACCAGCTTCCACAGCAGCCGCTCCTCCTCAGGATCGCTGCTGCTGCTGCTCGGCGCATCAACCAGCGTCAGTCCAGCGGAGGCGAGCACCTCTCCGTCGAAGCTCTCTCCTTCGACCGGCGCCCTAGAGCTCGACGCCCAGGGGAGGTTGATGAAGACGCCATCGCCGGCCTTCAAGTAGACGCCTGGCTGGGGCTCTTCGGAGCCTGGCGCTGCGGCAGCGGCGGACGGGTCGGCGGTAGACGTAGCGCCTGGCGCTCCTGCGGCCTTAGGGCCGTCAGTGCGATCGCCAGACCCCTCGCCAGCTGTTGCGGCGGCAGCTTTGGCGGCCTCGTCGCCGGCGGGATCATCAGCGTCGGCTGCTTCTTCAGTGGCAGCGGCGTCATCAGCAGCAACCTCGGTCTCCATCGGCTCCGCAGCAGATGGGTCTGATGGCCGGAAAAGTGAGAAAAGTCAAGCAAATATCCAAAAAAAAGAAGATCAAAAGAAGAAGAACCCAAGGGAAGTTTTGAAGCGAGAGGATTACCTGTACCGGGTTCTGCAGTCGTGGTCTCCGCCGCCGGGGGGCCGCTGGTGCTGTCCCTTGCCGGAGAACTCTCCCTTGCCGGAGACTTCTCCCTTGCCGGAGAACTCTCCCTTGCCGGAGGACTCTCCCTTGGCATTTCGGGGGCGGCCTCCGGGCGCTCCTGGTGAGGCTGCTCTGCTCCTACACAAACCAACAGTCAGATGTCAGCAAAGAAAGAGTATCCATGCGCGCCTAACAGCGGAAAGTGAGCCATATACTTATGCTGGGGGCTGCTCTGGAGAACAGTTGCCGGGTCCGGCAAGGTTGTCTCGGACGCACCCCCTGCTGTCGCGGTGGGTTCATCCTTGATGATAATCACCGGGACCTTGGCCCTCTTCGCTGCTCTCTGGGCCAGAGTCCTAAAAAGGAATAAGTTCAGAGTAAAGCAAATGAGATACAAGACAAAACAGCAAGAATTGAAGAACTACAAGTACAACAAGAGAATCTTACTCTTCTTCTTCCTCGTCGGAGCTGAACGCGGAGAAGTCGGAGTCCGGCTCACGTCCGGCGCGAGGAGGCGGAGGAGTAGTTTCCCTTGGCCGCTTGGCGGGAACAGTGGCGGTGGTCTGAGATGACCCCGCTCCGGCTGCCGCCGCGGCGTGAGAAGCGGCAGGAGCAGAAGCGGTGGTCCGGGTGGACCCCGCTCCAGTTGCCGCAGCAGCGTGAGGTGCTCCCGCAGCAACAGTGCTTGCCGCGGTGGAGCGTGTCGCGCAGCGCGGCGGCTGTTCACTCGCCCGTCGCCCCGCTACGTCCCCGGCCTTGCGGAGACGCCTTCTTGGTGAGGATGGAAGCTCTGCTTGCGGCGAGCTGCCTGAAGATGAGGAGGAAGAGGAGTTGATCTCCAGCGAGCCGCTCGTATCCTCGGCGGGCTCGCTCGACTCGACGTTATGCCCGGCAAGCTCTTTCTCGCCGACGAGCTCCTCTTGCTCGGCACGGCTTGCCGCCTCTGCTGCCTCTGCCTCCTCCACGGTGAATCCAAATTCGCCCGCGGCTACGGCTGCCGCCGCCTCTTCCAGCCTAGTGGCGATGCGTGTCATCTCCACATCGGTGGTGTCGCGGGTGAGGCTATTCTTTTCGTCGGAGCGGACCGGCACTTCTACCAAGCCGTCGAAGAACTGCTGCACGACGCCGTCTGCAGACTCTTGCCAAGTTGGGACAATTCCATGCGAATCGCACAGCGGCATCATTGCACGGATGCGGTCGAGCGCGGAGTTGTTGCACAGTGGAACGACACCCCTCGGCAACCTGAACACTTCGGGATGTTGAGGGTCGTACTTGAACAGCTCCTGGAGCATCGTGTTAAGCTCCAGAACAGTGAAGTTGAAGTTGAGGCCCGGACGCAGCCTCATGATATCCGCCGCATTCTTGAATTCCCAGGCGGGTCTCCTCCGTTCCTGCAGGGGGGCGATGCGGCGGCGAAGAAAATCTGCGCCAACAGCGCCTACAGTGAGCCCGGCAAGCCTGAGGCGTTGGATCCGGGTGACGGCAATCTTAAGCCTATCATCTTCCGGGGCCACGTCACTCCAATCGCTGCCGCGTGCTACTGGGGCTTGGCGCCGGGCGGTAAATGGCTGCGGGTTCTCCTCGACAATCCAGCCCCAGTCTGCTCTCCATTCCTCCCACTTGCCGCGGAATTCTCCCTCCAGATAAGTTTCCTTCTTGCCGGCCCTCGAGATCCAGGCGATTCCGCCGGATAAAGGCTCTCCTCTCTCTACTCGGGGCATAAAGAAGTGGCGAAAAAGGGCTACATTGGGATAAACTCCGACAAAGTTTTCACAGAGATGTGCGAAAACTGCCATGGTCAGAACAGCATTGGGGGTGAAGTCAAGGAGGCGGAACCCGTAGGTGTTCATAATATCGCAGAAAAACTCAGAGAAGGGCGGGCAGAGCCCGCAGTAGAAGAACAAGGTGAAGAAAGGATATCCGCTTGGAGCCATGTTCCAAGCGGCGGCTGGAAGTACCTCCGTGCGCGGATGCGCTCGCGTCTCCGTCGACCAGAAGAGGTAGTAATTCTCCCTCAGCTCCCTCGCGGCGAGCTTGGGGGGGGGAGATTGCCCGCTCCTTTCGCAGCGCCGCAAGCCGCTGCGCCTCGGTCGACTTCACAACCTTCCCCTTGTCGGCTCTCGGAGCCATGGCGGAAGTGGTGGAGGAGGTCGACGGCGTTGGTGGTGCTGGTGGCGATGGGGGGAGGGGCGCTGCTCTCTTTCAGCTTTGGGAAGACGAGGGAGCGGCGGAGGTTTCTGAGATTGGAGTAGCAACCGGCGAATGGGCGAACTACCCCTGTTTCCCATGCTTATAAAGAGGGAGGGGGCGGACGTTCCACCTTTCCGAATAAAGAAACCACCCATGATCTCTCCCACGACGCCGCATTCAACGCGTGCCGTTCGGGAAGGGCGCGGTGGATACGGGGAGAGATACGGCGTAACCCAGGCCGCGCGTGCCCGTGCCCTGTTTTGGGCCTGGCCCAACAGCGCTCGGCATCGTGTATGGCCCAGGCCCGGGGGCTCCTGTCGGTGTACTAGAGTAGGGGTACCCTAGTATCCCGAACTTGTGCACGGGCAGTCGCAGCATCCCGCGGCAAGGCTTGCCGGGTGACCGCCAAGGTCCTCCGTGGTTCCTTTGGAGCCATTCAAGGACAAAGTATCCAGGCCAAGGAGACAAGACCCCGGCAAGAGGAGCTTGCTGGGAAGGCCAACCAAGGCATCTCAAGGAACTTGCCGCGACGCGCCACGCGTCCCGGCAAGGCCCGGTGAGCGGCGAGCTCCCGGACGCGACAAGACAACGACCGCGGCAAGGCGCTTGCCGCGGCAAGCCACCACTCTGTGTCCGCGCTCCAGCACATCCACCAACATGTCGCTCTGGGACCCTTCCAGGCGTACGTGGCGGGAGGCTGTGCAGCCAGCGGTGCGCGGTGGTAAGTGGCGCTGACAAGATTGCCATCGTGGCGAGCGGTGGCGTCCCTGACGGTCCCTTTTGCACTATTTAGGCGACGCAGACGGGCATTTAATGCCCTTGTCCCCTGCCGTCAGGGTTAGGTATGATACACTGTAGCAGGTAGCTGTACCAACCGCAACACCTTTCCATTTTTACCCTTGTCTACGTTGCCACCTGTCGGTGACCCCTTGAGCATATAAAAGGAGGCCCATGCGCAACGTAGGGAAAGGAGGAAGAGAACACTCACGCTCGGTCTCGTTAGCTGCTGGTGTGTACTGTAGCACTCCGCACTCCCGAGCAAGAACTCAATACAAACCACAAAGCAGGAGTAGGGTTTTACGCATCCGTGCGGCCCGAACCTGGGTAAACTGCTCATGTGCTTCGCCTCGATCCGCTCTTCGTGCGACCCTCGCCCCCGCCGAATCGAAAGGGACTCGGTCCGCCGGTCCCATAGGTGCTCGTGGGTTAGTCCCCCGACAGACTCCGGATGTCACCGCGTGACATTTCCCCAAAGGGACAGACACAGGAACAAAGTGAATCACATGCCGGCCAGTCAAGTGTTCCGGAGCAGTAGTGCTGGGCTAGCAGGACTCCGGTGAACCGGGCTGTAGCGGACTACTATGGCTCAGGAAGCACAAGACTACATTTCCCCATAAGAGAGGCTACCAAGGATAAACAACTAGGTTGTCGGATCCCACACATACCAAGCATTTCAATCATACACACAATATGCTCGATATGTGTAAATACAACATGGCATCACAACATAACTCTATGACTCAAGTATTTATTCAATATGCTTCTACTCTTCTGAGGTGGCGCACACGAGTCCACATATTCACCATATCAATACTCCAATATGGATCCGCTCCCGTCTCCCTACGAGAACGCCATCCATAGCACTCACACTTATCTTGCGCATTTTAGAGTATCCACTTCCACTTGTCTATGAACTATGCAAGGGGTCCAAGTTTCCATATCCGAGGAATTCGGCTATTCGAATAGATAATGATAACCCTGCAGGGGTGTACTTCTTCACACACGCTCTCGCCACTTATCTCCATGTACACGTCATGTACCTCGGCAACCTTCAAGCGGAAGCCGGGTGAGGGTGTCGGCCACGACCTGACTAACCACACAAGTCTCTCTTCCAGGTTTATCGCCTATTCGGGTTCCATCCGCAAGGAGATCCGGCCGGGGTGTCTCTCACGGCCCCAAACAATGTGTGCAGGGTTCCCAAGCCCACCATCCGGGTGCCACTTGGTACACCGTGCCACTGTGCCTAGTCTGTCCCAAGCCCACCTGTACCGGGTGCCACTTGGTAGACTACTAACACTACCTACAAACACCAGAAACTAGTTGCAACTCCTGGACAGAGATCGAGTTGATTAATAAGCCGAGAGGAGCCGAGTTACCGGAACCCAATGTGTGGTAGTAACAGTTCATGGATCACAAACAAAGAACTCAGTTCCTGAGAACGGCTGCAATGAGACAACCCACCATGTACTCCTACATGGCCTCTCACCGCTACCTTTACCAAATTGTGTTCACACACTTAGCTCTCAATAGTAGGACATCACTAGTGCAGAACCGGGCAATAGCACCGGTTCGTAAGGCCCTTTAGTGCCAGTTTGGTAACCGGCGCTAAAATGTAGGCACTAAAGGCCCCCTCCTTTAGTATCGGTTCAGCACAAACCGGTGCTAAAGGGCAACCACGTGGCACGAGCCAGCTTCGGGGGCAGGGAGCCCTTTAGTACCGGTTGGTGTCACCAACCGGTATTAAAATGTTGGGGGGGTTTTGGGTTTATGATTTCTTTTTCATTTAATTTTGTGTTTTCCATTTAATTCTTTTTCGTTTGCTGGTATTTTATGATACTACATATTGTACACGTTATGCATATATATAAATAGAATTTCTAGTAGAACCGATCATAATATATATATATCATCGAATGTCTCACAACCACCATTAATTAATTCACACATATATACACACATGTATATATATATACAATTTCTCCTAATTGGTGCCTTCGGAGACAGTGGCATTAGCCTAGCTAATTGGTGCCTGAGGGAGTCCTGGATTAGGGGGTGTTCGGGTAGCCGGACTATACCTTCAGCCGGACTCCGGGACTATGAAGATACAAGATTGAAGACTTCGTCCCGTGTCCGGATGGGACTTTCCTTGGCGTGGAAAGCAAGCTTGGTGATGCGAATATTCAAGATCTCCTACCATTGTAACCGACTCTGTGTAACCCTAACCCTATCCGGTGTCTATATAAACCGGAGGGTTGTAGTCCGTAGGACATCAACTCCATATACAACAATCATATCATAGGCTAGCTTTAGGGTTTAGCCTCCTTGATCTCGTGGTAGATCTACTCTTGTACTACCCATATCATCAATATTAATCAAGCAGGAGTAGGGTATTACCTCCATCGAGAGGGCCCGAACCTGGGTAAAAACATCGTGTCCCTTGTCTCCTGTTACCATCCGGCCTTGACGCACAGTTTGGGACCCCCTACCCGAGATCCGCCGGTTTTGACACCGACATTGGTGCTTTCATTGAGAGTTCCTCTGTGCCGTCGCAATCAGGAAGGATGCCTCCTCCCGTCTTTAAAGACGGCGCCGTTGCTAAGGGAGCCTTGGTTGTCGGCCAAACTCTCCGGCTAAGTGGTTTCCTCATGACCGCCTGTTCGGCTGTTGCACCGACGGTGACCTCTTGGGTCATCAAAAGCAACCTACACGTCAGCTCGGAGCTCGTCGAGCAGCTAGATGCAATGGAGCTCTCTTCCGTAAATGAGCTCTTGGATCGCATCGCCGCCCTGGGGGTCGCTACGGATTACGACCAGGTTGGGCTTAAACCCAATCTAAGAGAAATTAACTCTCCCCAAGTCACCCACCACGTTGCCGTGGTAGAGGCGCAGTGCGGCGACCCTTCATCTATTTTAAGGACTAGCTACGTCCGAATTCCCGACCCCTCCAAGCAGGATACCCGCGAAGGGGAGGATGTAACTCAAGGCCTGAGCTTAGGATCAGGCAACGGGCTAGATTCATTAGACAACATCCAAGAATCCGAATTTCAGAGTTCGGAAACTCTTCGGCCTCCGAATCTTGGATTGGGTGAGGTTTCAGATTCAACGACACCCGCCCACCCGAACATAAGCGATCTCTCCCAAATCAGGCAAAGGCCCGAGGAAACAGTACATCATTACTGGGCCAGATTCCTCCTGGTTATGAACAGGATAAAGGATTGCCGCGAGGGAGACGCAATCTCAATTTTCTGCAGTAATTTCACGGACGAGGGAATCCTTAACGCCGTAAGTCGTCGTGATATTACACGCTTCACTGACTTGGCGTCCATAGTACAAAAATACTGTGCGATGGAAAGCGCCTGGAAAACCGAAATAAAATTTTGGGATAATCCGGCCTTGAATAGTAATCCCGTCCGAACTAAGAGGGTGCATCATCATAGGACACCCGGGATAAACACCAAAAAGCCAAAACCCTCTACAGGGCATGGAACCGTACTGGAAAGGTGGCTTGATGGACCCTGTAGAATTCACAGTACAGAGGACGCCACACCAACTCACAGCCTTAGAGCATGTTGGATACTCTGGCAGGTGGCCAAAATTGGCGAGGACCTCTTAATTCTGGAGGCCACAGAAAGCCATCCCGAGGACACCAGTACCGTTCTCACAGTCTTCGAGACTTTCGCATCAAACAATATGCGAAAAAGAACACTCCGCAGCCTCGCCGAAGTCTATCAAGTTGCAACAATAAATCCATGGAGCGGCACTGCTATTACCTTCAACGCAAGTGATGAACCTAGATTCCGAACAGCCCGAGCACCAACCGCATTGGTCCTCAGTCCCATAGTTGACGGCTTTCGCCTCACCAAGGTGCTCATGGATGGAGGCAGCGGACTGAACCTCATTTATGAGGAAACCCTTCAAAAAATGGAAATAGACTGGAACCGCATCGAGCGAAGCAGCACAACCTTTAGAGGAATAATCCCCAGTCGGGAAGCGCGCTGCACAGGAAAAATCACACTAGATGTGGTGTTCGGCACGCCGGATAATTACAGGTCCGAAGAAGTCACATTTCAGGTGGCCCCGTTTAAAAGCGGATATCACGCTTTACTGGGGCAGGAAGCATTCACAATCTTCCAAGCAATACCCCATTACGGGTACATGAAGCTTAAGATGCTCGGGCCGAACAGAATTATCACTCTAGCTAGTGATCCAGACATAGCACTCCGCGCCGAAAACAAGACGGCCGCATTAGCCCTTGAGGCACTATCCGAAGCCTTAGCGGCCGAGGAACTGACTGCGCTGCGCTCCACGGTTAACAGGGATGATGTGATACTCGACAAGAGATCCAAATCCACATCCTTCAAGCCAGCTGACGAAATAGTCAAATTCCAGGTCCATCCAACGGACCCCAATAAAACAGCTTCCATCGGGGCACGACTGAACCCTGATGTAGACGCCGCACTATGAGAGTTCCTACGAGAGAACTGGGACATTTTCGCCTGGCACCCTTCAGACATGCCAGGGATCCCACGCAGGCTGGCCGAACACAGCTTAAATATCCTAAAAGGATTCAAACCTGTCAAACAAGCCCTTCGGCGTTTTTCCGAACCCAAGAGACAGGCTATGGGAGAGGAGCTAGCCAAGCTATTGGAGGCCGGATTCATTAGAGACATAAAACATCCGGACTGGCTAGCAAACCTGGTGATGGTACCAAAGAAGGACAAATCCTGGCGCCTGTGTGTCGATTTTAAAGACCTTAATAAGGCTTGCCCATAGGATCCCTTCCCCCTCCCCCGTATCGATCAAATTATCGATGCCACCGTAGGACACGATTCGTTGTGTTTCCTCGACGCATACTCCGGTTACCATCAAATCAAGATGGCAGAATCAGACCAAGCCGCAACAGCATTCATCACACCATACGGCCCATTCTGCTTCAACACAATGCCCTTCTGGCTGAAAAACGCCGGCGCAACATATCAGCGCATGATCCAGACATGTCTGGCAAACCAGATCGGTAAAACAGTGGAGGCGTATGTGGATGATGTGGTCGTCAAATCAAGACATGTCGAATCTCTAGTAGACGACTTGAGGCTTGCATTCGATAACCTCCGAAAATATGACATCAAGCTCAACCTGAAAAAATGCGTCTTCGGCGTTCCAGCTGGAAAGCTCTTGGGCTTCATTGTATCCGGTAGAGGAATTGAAGCAAATCCAGCCAAGATCCGAGCTTTGTCACAATTGGATATCCCAAAGGACCTCAAACAAATACAAAAATTAACCAGATGCGTGGCGGCTTTAAGCCGCTTCATCTCCCGCTTGGGAGAAAAGGCACTACCCCTCTATCGCCTCCTTCGGCGCACCGAACACTTCGAGTGGACGGATGCCGCCACGGCCGGACTTGATGAAATAAAAGCCATATTGGAAACAAACCCAGTCCTGGCCGCGCCGAACACTGGCGAACCAATGTTATTGTACATTGCAGCAACACATCAAGTTGTCAGCGCAGTGCTCGTTGTCGAGCGGGAAATGGATGGACACAAATTCCCCCTTCAAAGGCCGGTCTACTACGTGTCCACTGTCCTCACTCCATGAAAATCACGGTACCCGCATTATCAAAAGATTGCATACGCGGTATTCATGGCATCCCGGAAGCTACGACACTACTTTCAAGAGTGTTCCATAACAGTAGCCTTGGAAGTACCACTCAACGATATTATCAACAACCGCGATGCAACGGGCCGGATTGCAAAATGGGCCATCGAGCTTCTCCCGTTCGATATAACCTATAAGCCATGGCGATCTATTAAATTGCAAGTTTTGGCCGACTTCGTCGCAGAATGGACGGAGGTCGAGCTCCCTAAAGAGTACGGCACATACTCAAACTGGATTATGCATTTCGACGGCTCCAAAATGTTGGCCGGACTGGGGGCTGGCGTCGTCCTGACGTCCCCCACAGGAGACACGGTCCAATATGTGCTCCAGATCATGTACACGGATTCCAACAATGCAGCCGAATATGAGGCCCTCCTACATGGTCTCCGGATAGCAGTATCCATGGGTATCCAGCGCCTAGAGGTATGCGGGGATTCAAACCTCGTGATATCCCAAATAAATGGAGACTTCAACGCCAAGGACCCAAAAATGGCAGCTTACCGCAACGCCATCCTAAAAATGTCAGCTCGGTTCGAAGGGCTGGAGTTTCACCATATAGCCCGAGAAAACAATCAAGCAGCGGACGTCCTGGCACGCATCGGAGCAAAATGCGATGCAGTCCCCCCCAACATCTTTTTGGAAAGATTGTTCAAGCCATCCGTAGCATGGGAGGGGGAACCCGCAAATAACAGCCCGGACCCAGCCGCACCACTCGACGCCGAACAATCTGACATAATTGGAGGCTCTGCCAATGAAATTACACCTTCAGCCCACGTAATAATGGCCGTTATCGCCCCGTGGACAGAACCACTCCTAGCCTACCTTACTAGGCAGGAACTCCCGGAGGACCAAAACGAGGCCCGCTGCATAGTGCGGCGATCTAAAGCCTATAGAGTCCATGAGGGAGAGCTTTATAAGAAAAGCACTACCGGAGTCCTTCAAAGGTGCATCTCCGAAGAGGAATTGCAGAACCTTCTGGCTGAAATTCATGCCGGACTCGGTGGTCACCACGCCGCTGCTCGGTCCCTTGTTAGCAAGGCTTTCCGTACAGGCTTTCATTGGCCGACGGCCCGGGCAGACGCTCAGGACCTAGTCCAACGATGCGTTGGTTGCCAACTTTTTGCCAACCAAAGCCATATGCCACCCACCGCACTCCAAACTATACCCATCACCTGGCCTTTTGCGGTCTGGGGGCTTGACATGGTCGGACCCCTTAAAGGTGGGACCCATAGGAAAAATACTTACTGGTCATGGTGGATAAGTTCACCAAATGGATAGAAGCCAAGCCTGTTAAAACGGCCGAATCCAGACCTGTGATAGACTTCATATCCGGGGTTGTACACCGTTATGGCGTCCCCCACAGCATCATAACCGATAACGGTACAAACTTTACCGCCGACGAGGTAAAACTCTGGTGCAAAAACATGGGCATCAAGCTCGATTATGCTTCCGTCTATCACCCACAAACCAACGGCCAGGTCGAACGTGCAAATGGTCTTATCATGAGCGGCATTAAACCCAGACTGGTGCGGTCCCTCAAGGAATCTAACACGCACTGGGTAGAGGAGCTCGACTCCGTGCTATGGGGGTTGCGGACCATGCCAAATCGCACCACCGGATACACACCATTTTTTATGGTGTACGGCGCAGAGGCAGTTCTGCCCTGCGACATAATTCATGACTCACCTAGAGTGCGCATGTACGAAGAAAGAGAAGCCGAGCTCGATCGGCAGGACAACTTGGACGCCTTGGAGGAGGAGCGTGACGTGGCAAAAGCCCGTTCCGCATTTTATCAACAGCAGGCCCGAAGATATCAAAGCAGAGAAGTACGAGCCAAAAATTACAATGTTGGCGAACTAGTTCTACGCCTGCCGGATAAGAAAAAGGGCAAACTCAAGCCCAAGTGGGAAGGTCCATTCATAATCGACCAAGTCCTGACTGGTGGGGCATACCGCCTGCGAGATGCGTCGGATAACCGACTCGAGCCGAATCCGTGGAACGCCACCCGTCTCCGAAGATTCTATGCCTAGCGCCGGACTCTGTGTTCGTCTCCTTCCTCTGTCCATTTTTTGCATTTTTCTGTCTTACATTTCTCTCCTTCCCCTCTTTTCTTTTATAGCCCTTAAAGGCTCATCTAGTGACGCGCCACTCGCGCTCATTAAACCTGGGGGCTTCTTTAACAGAAGCTTATTTATACGGGCTTCACGCCCAACACATGCGTCAAACTTCCGCATGTACCTTTTTCTTCACCATTATATGCATCGATATGACTTAAATTTTGGCCAAGCTGGGTTGCCTGGCTCCTGTGCTTACCCCTACGTCCCCGATTGTTCGGCTAGGCGGTAAAGGGAGCACCTCTGCGATTGTTACTGCCGGGTCAGCCGGATGTGTACCTCAGACTGGGTGAAGCCGAAAGCTAGCGTTCTTAAGGGAATATTCGGTCGGTGAAATAAAAGATGATCTTTTTACTCATTTTATGCGCCCCAGATGCTTTTTTCTATGTCTTTTCACGCAGTCCGGACATGCACTTTAGGGCATGCCTCCCAGCGAAAGGAACCCCTAAAGGAACTATTCTCTCTGGAAGATGTTTCTTACTAACCATGTAATATAACATAACTAGTTGGGCACTTGTCTAATAAAGCACTAATGACCCCTACGCCTGGTCTCCACGCATACCCCGGTTCTTATATAACCGCTATGGTATTCGGACACACTCCGGACCGTCAGGTCCCGAGGTTGAAGCGAAAAGGTCGGCAACGACAAACGATCTACAATCCGGCTAGAAGGCATTACACATGTCAATTCAAAATTACATAGTCATTCTAACTGATTGTATTCCTCTTCTATACCATCTAACAGGCTGTCTAATTTACAGTCCTGCTGGGAATACTTTGCGGCCAACTCTACTTGGCCGTATACTAAGCTTACAGGGATCTCCTTCCCATCAGGCCCGACTGGTCCGACCTCGGCCATGTGGTTTGGGTCAGACTTCGTAAAACGGGTCTTCACCATGGCCCAGGCCTCCCTAGCGCCTTGTCGGCAGGCCGATATCTTCCACAACCGGAAGCGCCACCGAGCTCCCTTCAGCTTCTCCGCAAGCTCTCCAAGGCCCTCGGGCATGGAGTGGGCAGGCCATAAGGCTTGGGCAACGCCTCACATCGCTTGCCGAATTCGCTCGTGCAGTTGCAAGAGTTCGGGAAGAAGGTCACCCGTAGAACCGAGCATCTCCTCTACAAGAACGACCTGTGAGCATACCTACAAACATTACTCTGTTAGTCGACTTCCTCGCCGAACTCTTTTTACAAAGTTCGTTCAAGCACTTACTAAATATGCCGCGTCGAAGCCGCTGATTCTCCTTCGTGGAGTCCGACAGCTGGCCACGAACATCTTTCAGTTCGACGTCCAGCTTGGTGTTGGCATCCTGAAGATCATTCTTCTCTCGCCTCACCTTTGTCAACGTACTCTCACCGGCCTTTAGCCGGCGTAAGAGTTGTTGCTTTTCCGGATCGAGTCCGGCACCATCTGCAATATGATTTGTCAGATTTGCACCCACACCGCACAATACTAATCTTTCGAAGTGTATCTTACCTGAGGGGGTCTCTTTGGGCTCCCCTGCTGCGGCTAGTGCGGCCTCTAGTTGGGCCTTGCACTTTTCCAGCTCCTGGGACAGTACGGTATTCTTCTCTATAAGAACCTGCATATTAAATGATCCTTAAATCAGTTGCTCTAACTGTTTCAAGTCTCGGGGGCTACTGGTATATATATATTTGACCAAAATTTTCTTACCCGTATGTCTTTTACATACTGCTCCGTGGCTCTGGCTAAACCATTTTGAGCGGCATGGAGGTACGCATCTCCCGAATTAAAGGCATCTAAAGCCTCTTGGGAGAAACAAGCGTCGCGTAGAACTGTCCGGTGACGCCTGTGGTTCATGGCACTCTCCACTTCAGAATTTGTGGCAGACAGCCTGTCCGCATCCTCTATCGGAGGAGCGTCCGGTGCGTGCCTTGTGCTCGCCTCCGCTTCCTGGCCAGACGTTGGAGCCTGGCTGGTGGAGGCACGATTGGCAACCTCTCCGGATGTAGTCCGGCGAGGTCTCTTCGTTCTGAAGATAGCACGAGCATAAATATGCCCTGACAGAATAACACCAGGGAAACAGAGGGTGCGCTATACCTTTGCGCCGGCATCTCAGGACTACATTCCTTTTGCCCCACGGGGCCCTGCGGCCCCTCGTTGGCTAGCCGCCGCAGGTTCGGCCTCCTGCCTCGAAAATCTCCCCTGCAAAACACGGTTGTCGTCAGAAACACCGGAATACGCGAGAATGGAATCTCTCTCAAGGGAATGAGACTCCGGTTTCTGTCACCTGGGACGCCGGGATTAACCCTGGGTAATCAGCCGTAATGGCTACCAAGGTATTGTCCTTGCTTAGCTGATGGAACACCCCGTTGATAAGCTCCACCGATATGTCAGGATCCTCTTCGGAGTCCGGATCGAGGGACCGTTCTGGGTCCTCGGGCTGTGGAGGGCGGCTGTTTATATCCTTTACCTCCTGTTGCAGTTCCTGCATTGAAGTCGTTAGACTACATTTCTAACCATGGGAGTATAAAACAAACGGGCAAGCGCAATTGTTCACTTACCCAACTTGGAGGATCGTACATAGTAAATCCGGCCCGCGGGTTGACGCGGAGGAATTCCTCCTTTTCTCCCTTGTACAAAGAGGATAAGATCTTTACTAGGGCGGCGGCTGAGGCCGGCCCCTTACGACCGTAACGGGTGGCGTCATCCTCCCCGTTGAAATCCCACATGGGGTGGCCTCTATATTGAAGCGGTTGCACCCCCCGCATAATGCATGCGGCCATGACTCCAATCATGGTTAGTCCGGAATGAGCCAACAGTCTTATCCGGCTCATCAGGTAAAGGACGTCTCTGTCGCTTTCTCTCTGAGAGCTCCGCGGACGCCAGCTCAAGCGTTTCTTCAATGGAGCACTGTTGAACTCAGGGAGACCGACCCGGATAGGGTCCGGTAGCGGGACGTCATCTATGTAAAACCATTCCGAAGGCCAGTCCTCGGACGCCTTCTTTGGGGTTCCGGATAGGTATCCGGTCCCGGCGATGCGCCATACTTCGGCTCCGCCCACTTGGTATATAGACCCCTCTTGAGAACGGGGCACCAGGCAGAATAACCTCTTCCACAGCGCGAAATGAGCCTCAACACCTAAAAATAGCTCGCAAAGGGCGACGAAACCCGCAATATGTAATACGGAGGCGGGCGTGAGATTGTGCAGCTGGAGGCCGTAGAACTCCAGAAGCCCGCGGAGAAATGGATGAATTGGAAATCCCAGTCCCCTTATTAGATAGGGGACGAGGCACACCCGCTCTCCTTTAGAAGGATTGGGGGTGCTCTCCGCTTGTTTTCTGCCATTGTAGGTGGCGAGACCGGCTCGGACCGGGACCATGTATGCCTGGGGGAGAAATCCCTTGGCCTGAAGCGACACTAACTCGCTATGCGGGATGGTGCAACTCTCCCAGTCTCCGGGTTTGGGACCGGAGGGGCGAGGGGAGGAGCTGCGATGGCTGGTCATGTTGGAATGGACCTTTGCTGGAAGCGCTCTGATGATAACTCGCGGAGAGGAGAAGAGGTGGTTTGGACCTAAATCCCCATCCCGTTAAATAGGTGGCTCGTTTATACGGCTAGGGTGTGGATGTAAAAACGCACTGGCTTTTCGCATTCGTTTGACATGTGGAAGACGGCCATTATTGGGCGTGGAAGCCGAGGAGCACTACATTACAAAAATCGGACATTATTCCTACAGGTACACAGGATTTGGAGAAGAACCCGCCTTGCAATGCCGAACAATCTGCGCGCCGGACTCGTCATCATTGAAGCCTGGTTCGGGGGCTACTGAGGGAGTCCTGGATTAGGGGGTGTTCGGGTAGCCGGACTATACCTTCAGCCGGACTCCTGGACTATGAAGATACAAGATTGAAGACTTCGTCCCGTGTCCGGATGGGACTTTCCTTGGCGTGGAAGGCAAGCTTGGCGATGCGAATATTCAAGATCTCCTACCATTGTAACTGACTCTGTGTAACCCTAACCCTATCCGGTATCTATATAAACTAGAGGGTTGTAGTCCGTAGGACATCAACTCCATATACAACAATCATACCATAGGCTAGCTTTAGGGTTTAGCCTCCTTGATCTCGTGGTAGATCTACTCTTGTACTACCCATATCATCAATATTAATCAAGCAGGAGTAGGGTATTACCTCCATCGAGAGGGCCCGAACCTGGGTAAAAACATCGTGTCCCTTGTCTCCTGTTACCATCCGGCCTTGACGCACAGTTCGGGACCCCCTACCCGAGATCCGCCGGTTTTTACACTGACAGTGCCTTCGGAGCACGATAACAATTGGAAGTGGTTCATGGGGGCGGTAGCGGGTAATAGTATTCTCCTTTGGGATCTATGACCTGGTCGAGCAAAAATCCCACTATTTCCTCTTGAATTGCTTCTATGTGGTCCTGTGCTAGGAGCTTGTCCCGCACCTCTTTGAACTGTTAAGAAGGAGATCAATATGCATGTGTATTAGTTGTGTGACTAGATATCGATAATGGTGTAAAAATTGTGAATAGTGTTCTGACAATCGATATCGTACCCACTCCTGTCTTTGAGATTTGCTCCTTTCGGACGCCATCATGCGAATGTTCTCGCAAACGTAGTATGCACATAGATCATTCCCCGGCGCCTGCTTCAGGGCCTTTACGAGAATGGAATTTTGATCAGATAATAATTAATCAAGCATGATAATTAAAGAGATGGCAGCTAGCTAGTACTACTTAATTACTTACCTTGGGTCGATACCATTTCAGACTTTGTTTCCATGGGCCTGGAGTGACCCTGATGAACTTTGCCCAAGCCCTGCCCGCCGACAAAGCAAATGAATAAATGGGTTATTAAATAGTTGTTATCAGGAAATAATGAACTAATTAAATAGGCCAAGATATAGTTAATAATGATTGAAATTACCTGTTGACTATCCCCTTCACGATGTTGTAGTCACTTGCTTTCTTAAGTAGCGAGTCTAGTACTTCAATTGTTCCTTCATCAACTTTAATGATTAACAAGATCCAGTGAAATCTGCATGCACACACGTTTGCATGTCTTAATTAAGCGGGCATATATATGTAAGCAAAAACATGTAGCTATAGCTAGTAGGGAAAAACAGAATTTGTAGTACAAGACAGTGTGACTCACTGGAAGTTGTAAGGAAGTAGTATATCTTCATTGTATTTGAGTTCCTTGAAGAACTATAGCATGCTTTCCTCTACACATTTTGCGTGATATGGATCTATTTTCCATGTGTATTCATTAATGGTATTTGGGTCAATGAACCCAATGCCATAGCGTCCACCTTTTTTCATTTCATAAATCTTCATCCTGCATAATACCACAGAAAAGAATATAGTGAGGATAATTACAGGTAATGATTGATCAAAATGATCATCTAGCTTGAGACTTAAATTACAGAAAGAAATCACTTACAGACAATAGCAACTGACGATAGATTTGTCGAGTGCGTCTTTATTGTATAGCTGAAAAAGTTCTGAATACTCAATGGTCACAACTTTCTTAGGGTAGTAATGCTCCTCGTTGACATTCACCATGAGGGACTCTCGATTGGAAATCTTGGTAATGTCCATGTACCATTAATGCAATGCATACATTCTCGTTGGGAGCTTATTGACCTCCTCTGGCTCGACCAAAGGTTGGCCCCGGGCATATTTCCGTTTTATTTCCTCCTCTCTAGTCGGAGACATGGGCTCGATATCGAGGAGTTGTCCAACAGTGATCCCGATCGATTCAGCCTGCGCAATATGCTCCTCGGTTATTACCACATTGCCCAGCCCGGGAACGTTAACGGTTTGCCCACAATAATATTGGGCGCGCCTACTCTCATGTGTTGTTGGCACAACAAGCGGGGGGATTGATTGCGCCGCCTGTTCTCCCATCCGGGGAACGGTTTTACCGCATTTTTTGCCAGCTGATTTGCTCGAGCTCGAGCTCGCCTCTTTCTGTAGACGTGCTCGATTTAACTTCCTGAGGTGGCGCTCATAGTCTGTGTCAACAGGCTTGGGAGCTGGTGGTCTAGCCATACGAATGAAGTGGTCAATCTTTTCCACAGGCACTTTCTCCCTTGGTGGCGGTGGCGGTTTCGGTGCAAAATGGGCTTCCACCTCGGCCTTCGATATGGCTACGTTTTCCTCCTCGGACTTGTCGTAAGGCCTCTACGGAAGAGGCGCGAGGCTTGGACATATTGAAATCGCTTGCCTCCGCCTGTACCTGCAGTACTACCTCACTTGTACCGCTATGCACCATAGCTGAGGCGGCTCTCTTCCGTGATTGCTGAGGCGGCAAAGACGGCTGACGTGGCTGAGTTGGAGGAGTAGGAGTGGCCTGAAGCTGTGCCGGACTTGGAGGAGGAGTGGCCTAACGCTTTGCCGGACTTGGAGGAGGAGTGGCCTGAAGCTGTGCCGGACTTGGAGGAGGAGTGGCCTAACGCGTTGGTGGACTTGGAGGAGCGGGAGTCTGCTGACTCGGTGGCGGACTGCGATGAGGAGTCGGATGACGCGGTGTCGGTGGCCTTCGAAAGATGATGCAATCCTTTCTCCATAGGATGATACGATGGTTGGCCTCTCCTAGTGTGTGCTCATCGTCACCTCCAGGAATGTCAAGCTCTAACCCCGAATATTGGTCCACCACATCATCAACCAAGACACGAGCATAGCCCGCTGGAATCGGGTTGCAATGGAAGGTTGCCCCGGGGGGATTTGTAAAAGCAAGGGCGTCCGCCACCTTCATGGATATGTTCTTCATTTTGAAGTGTAGCTCGCAGTTAGTGTTCTCCATGATGTCATCCACTGGGTAGCTATCCAGCAATGCGTCACCCGGGGCGGAACCCACACTGCTTCTCGGCATGGATGGGACCGTGCTATCCATTGGTGGATCATCCGCTAGCTGCTGAGACCCCCTTTGCTGGCTAAGTGAGTCGATCTGCTCCTGCTGCCGCTGGAATTTGATTGCCAAGTCCGCGTGCGCTGATTCTAGGCCTTGAAGGCGTTCATAGTCTAGCTTCCTCTGCTCCTCCATCTTCCTCTTCTTCTCCTCCGCAATCTTCTTTCTCGCACGGGTTCTGTAGTCGGTGTTCCAGTCCGAAAACCCCTCATACCACGGAATAGCGCCCATGCCTCGTGTTCTTCCCGGGTGTTCAGGATTTGCCAGGGCACGCGTAAGCTCGTCGTTCTCTCTGTTGGGCTCGAACAACCCGGATCGAGCCTCTTCTATTGCAACAAGTAGCTTATCTTCGGCTCCGTCCAGACATGCCTTCTTGGAAACTTTGCCTGTCTTCGGGTCCAACTCCCCCCCATGTGCATAGAACCAAGTCCTGCACCTGGGGGGCCAGCTCAATGTTTCTGGAGTGACACCTGCATCCAGCATCTCTTTCTCAGACTTATCCCACTTAGGCATTCCCACCGCATAGCCACCTGGCCCCAGCTTATGGAACTTATCCTTTTTGCGGCATTGGCCTTGTTTATTCTCGACCGTTCCTTAGATAATTCCGAATCCTTGAATTTCACGAAATCGTCCCAATGAGCACTTTGGTTCTCTAGTGTTCCCTCGAATACTGGAGTCTTCCTTCCTCCATTGACGTACTTGGCCCATTCACGAATCTTGTGGTTCTTGAATGCAACCGCCATCTTCCTAAGAGCAGCGTCCTTGACTTTCTCCACATCTGCTTTTGTGAAATGATCTGGTAGGGTGAAATGTTCCATGAGCGTTTCCCAAAGCAACTGTTTTTGTCTGTCGTCGACAAAAGTAACTCCTGGACGTGGCTTTGATGGCTCTCTCCATTCTTGAAGGGAGATCGGGAGTTGGTCCTTCACAAGAACTCCGCACTGACGAACGAACTTGTCCGCAATCTTCTTAGGCGCGAATGGTACGCCATTAGGTCTGATTGCCTCGATATTATACTTTACGCCCTCCTTCAACTTTTTGTTTGGGCCTTGTTTCGTCCTGTTGCCTGAAGATTTGCTTGATCCGGATGGCTGAAAGAAGAAAGATCGATTCGTTAATATATCTTCAAGTCATTTAAAACATGTGATGATCACCAGATGCCTGCTTATATAAATATATATACCTCGCCGGTCTTTGTTGTTTCAAGATCAACATTTTCTTCGTCATGTTCATAGTTCACGACTTCATCAATTCGGTCATCGCAATTGAATATCATATCACCCTCCCCGATGTTGTTTAGATATTCGGAGCCGTCATAATCTTCTTCATTCTGATCATCATCTGGCCCGCGAGGATTGCGTATGATATTGAACAGGGCCTCTTCTTCCTCTCTGCCAGTATTGTCCACCATAGGTTTTGTTTAACTAATCCAAAAGAAATATATTCAAATTACAATGCATGGATGAAATCAATTAATAAGGAAAAACTGAATCAATCATAGTACATAATAAGCATCATCGAATATAATCTCGAATACGTCGTCTTGAATAATAGATATAATCTCGAATACATCGTCTCGAATAATATATAATCTCGAATACATCGTCTCGAATATTATATATCGAGTACATCACTGGCTAGGTAGCTAATAAAGATCGAATACTACAAAAGAATCTAGGACACTCGCGGTTCCTGCGGCGCGGGCGGTGGACACCCAAAGAGAAGGAACCCTCACGGGATCATAGCTGAAGTGAGATCCCTGAAGAAACTGCCAGGTATTGGAGAACCTGCCGCCCTCTAACGCAACCATGTAGCGATAGACGTGCTCGTCCTCCTCCCTGACACGGCGACGTACCACCTCCGGCGGGGTCGGCTCCCTCCGCATCGAAACTGGCCCACGCGAATGCCACCAAACGAGATCAGGGTCGACGACGGGACCCGGGGCCGGGTTCCTCATCAAGCGGCGCGCCCCTCCAGGCAGCACCTCCCAGTGCCAGCCCGGCGGAACCCAGTCCCGGACATGGGTCAGCCGGACGTCGTCGCGGACGGGTCGATGGCGAGGATGCGGGCCGGGCATCGTCGAGAACAAATACTAGCTATATGCCCGCAAAAAGTAACATTTTTTAATGATTGGATTTTGATAACTAAAATTTCTAACATTTCTATATAACTAACATTCCTATAACATTTCTAACAATGCTATATAACTAACATTTCTATAACATTTCTAATATTTCTATAACTAAAAAACAGAAGAAAAAAAATTATAACAATTCTATATATATAACTAACATTTGTATAACATTTCTAATATTTCTATAACTAAAAAAAGAAAAATTTCTAACTTTTTTATAACTATTTCTATAACTAAAAAACAGAAAAATTTCTAACAATTCTAACTATTTTATAACTATTTCTATAACTAAAAAACAGAAAAATTTCTAACAATTCTAACTATTTTATAACTATTTCTATAACTAAAAAACAGAAAAATTTCTAACAATTCTAACATTTCTATAACATTTCTAACAATGCTATATAACTAACTATTTCTATAACTAAAAAAGAAAAATTTCTAACAATGCTATATGTGTGTGTGTGCTCACCGGCGAGGCGAGACGCGACGGGGGGCGGCGACGGGGACGGCGACGGGCGCGGCGACGACGGGGACAGGGACGGGACGGCGACGACGGGGACAGGGCGGCGATGACGGGGACGGGGATGACGCGGGACGGGCCGGGACGGCGCGGCGGTGACGACGGGGACGACGGGGATGGGGACGACGGGGCAGCGACGAAGGGAACGGGGGCGGCGACGAGGGTTATGGAGACGGGGGCAGCGGGCGACGGGGCAAAGGAGAAGCTGAAATTTTTGAAGTGTTTAGTTATATAGGATGGACCTTTAGTACCGGTTGGAGCCACCAACCGGTACTAAAGGCCTGTTTCGGCCAGGCCAAGCGGCGGGAACCGCACCCCTTTAGTGCCGGGTGGTGGCTCCAACCGGTACTAAAGGCCCCCCCCTTTAGTACCGGTTGGTGCTACCACCCGACACTAAAGGGGGTGCGCTGGCGCAGGTGCGGTGCGAAATGTTTAGTCCCACCTCGCTAGCCGAGGGGTGTCCGCACTGGTTTATAAGCCCCAGTGCGGTAGCTCCCTCGAGCTCCTCTCCAAAGTAGGCCTACTGGGCCTAAATGTTCTGTGTTGCCCTGTGGGCCTACTGGGCCTTTGCGGGCCTGCATCCTGGCCCAACAACATGATGGGTTTCTAGTCGTATGCAGGCCGCTGTGGCGCAATAGGTGGGCTTTTTTCTTATTTTTTTGCTTTATTTATTTTTGTTTGAGTTGTTTTTTTTGCTGTATTTAGAGTTTCTTTGTGAATATTTTTGCTTTAGGTACAAAAAATTACAAACTTTCTGTTAGTACCGGTAGTTTACAAATTTGAATAGTTTAAATTTTGATTTATTTGAAATTTGTGTGAATCACTAGTTTGTGAATAACTTAACTTTGAGAATAGATTTTTCAGTGATTCTTTTTCTTATGTTTAATATTAGTGTGTTTTATCATTATATTCAATTTGGTAATGCTTATGTTATTTAAAAAAATGAAATGCCTTTTGTAACGGATGAGTTTTCGTCCGAAACCCTGATACTTCGAAAGAGATTGTCCATTTAGTACACGAAGTGCATCCAGTTTTTGCGGTAACCCTCTCTACTTTTTTGCACATGCTATGTGGGTGAAATTATGATACCATGCCAACTTTCAACCTTTTCTGAGTTCATTTGAAATGCTTTTCAATTTCAGGGTCATTTAGCTTAAAAAATCAGTAAAGGCATGAAAGAATTTGTTTGCACATAAAATTTCTTCGCGTTTCAAATGCCAAAACACATAACTACCCTAACTATTACAGAGATTCCCTCCTGGGTGTGAAACACAGAAGAAAGTGATGATAGTGAAGCCGATCACATCCCAGATCTTTGGGTGTGAAACTTTTTCTTCGCGTGTGTCCCTTTGCGCCGTAACCATGGAAAATCTTCATCATTTAACGGGATGCTCGGGTCAATATTCACTGTGAATGGAGCAATTTCATCAAACTTTTCATAATCTTCTGACATGTCTGTCTTGTCATCCACTCCCACGATGTTTCTCTTCCCAGAAAGAACTATGTGCCGCTTTGGCTCATCGTACGATGCATTCTCTTCCTTATCTTTTCTTTTTCTTGGCTTGGTAGACATGTCCTTCACATAGAAAACCTGTGCCACATCATTGGCTAGGACGAATGGTTCGTCTGCATACGCAAGATTGTTGAGATCCACTGTTGTCATTCCGTACTGCGGGTCTTCCGTTACCCCGCCTCGTGTCATATTGACCCATTTGCACCGAAACAAAGGGACCTTCAAACCACGTCGATAGTCAAGTTCCCATATGTCCTATATATAACCATAATATGTTTCCTTTCCTGTCTTGGTTTCTGCATCAAAGCGGACACCACTGTTTTGGTTGGTGCTCTTCTTATCTTGGGCGATCGTGTAAAATGTATTACCATTTATCTCGTACCCTTTGAAAGTCATTATATTCGAAGATGGTAACTGGGACAGCAAGTATAGGTCATCTTCAATAGAGGTGTCATGCATGGTACGTGTCTGCAACCAGCTGGCGAAACTCCTGGTTTGTTCACGTGTAATCCAGTCATCAGACCGCTCCGGGTGTTTGGAGCATAGCAAATTCTTGTGTTCATCCATATACGGAGCCACCAAGGCGGAATTCTATAGAACTGTGTAGTGTGCTCCAGTGAGAGAATGTCCGTCCATACATATTATTTGTTCCCCTCCTAGCGTGCCTTTTCCATCCAGTCTGCCCTTATGCCGCGATTCAGGAACACCAATCAACTTAAGGTCAGGAATAAAGTCAATACAAAACTCAATGACCTCCTCATTTTCATGGCCCTTGGAGATGCTTCCTTCTGGCCTATCACGGTTATGAACATATTTCTTTAAGACTCCCATGAACCTCTCAAAGGGGAACATATTGTGTAGAAATACAGGACCCAAAACGTTAATCTCTTCGCATAGGTGAACTAGGACGTGTGTCATGATGTTGAAGAAGGATGGTGGGAACACCAACTCGAAACTGACAAGACATTGCACCAAATCATTCTCTAACCTTGGTATGATTTCTGGATCGATTACCTTCTGAGAGATTGCATTGAGAAATGCACATAGCTTCACAATGGCTAATCAAACGTTTTTCGGTAGAAGCCCCCTCAATGCAACTGGAAGCAGTTGCGTCATAATCACGTGGCAGTCATGAGACTTTAGGTTCTGGAACTTTTTCTCTGCCATGTTTATTATTCCCTTTATATTCGACAAGAAGCCAGATGGTACCTTAATACTAAGCAGGCATTCAAAGAAGATTTCCTTCTCTTCTTTGGTAAGAGCATAGCTTGCATGACCCTGATGTATGCCGTCTTTTCTGTGCATACGTTGCTGGTCCTCCCGTGCCTCAGGTGTATCTTTTGTCTTCCCATACACGCCCAAGAAGCCAAGCAGGGTCACACAAAGATTCTTCGTCACGTGCATCACGTCGATTGCGGAGCGGACCTCTAGGTCTTTCCAATAGGGCAGGTCCCAAAATATAGATTTCTTCTTCCACATGGGTGCGCGTCTGTCAGCGTCATTCGAAACAGGTTGTCCACCAGGACCCTTTCCAAAGACCACCTTCAAATCCTTGACCATATCATGTACATCAGCACCAGTACGGTGGCGAGGCTTTGTCCGGTGATCCGCCTCACCGGAGAAATGCTTGCCTTTCTTTCTTACGGGATGCCTGCTCGGAAGAAATCGACGATGTCCCAGGTACACATTCTTCTTACAATTAGCCAAATATATACTGTCGGTATCGTCCAAACAGTGCGTGCATGCGCGGTATCCCTTGTTTGTCTGTCCTGAAAGGTTACTAAGAGCAGGCCAATCATTGATGGTCACGAACAGCAACGCCTTTAGGTCAAATTCTTCCCCCATGTGCTCATCCCACGCACGTACACCTGTTCCATTCCACAGTTGTAAGAGTTCTTCAACTAATGGCCTTAGGTACACATCAATGTCGTTGCCGGGTTGCTTAGGGCCTTGGATGAGCACTGGCATCATAATGAACTTCTGCTTCATGCACAACCAAGGAGGAAGGTTATACAAACATAGAGTCACAGGCCAGGTGCTATGGTTGCTGCTCTGCTCCCCAAAAGGATTAATGCCATCTGCGCTTAGACCAAACCATACGTTCCTTGCGTCATCTGCAAACTCCTTCCCGTACTTTCTTTCGATTTTTCTCCACTGCGACCCGTCAGCGGGTACTCTCAACTTTCCGTCTTTCTTACGGTCTTCTCTGTGCCATCGCATCGCCTTGGCATGCTCTTTGTTTTGGAACAAACGTTTCAACCATGGTATTTTAGGAGCATACCACATCACCTTGGCAGGAATCTTCTTCCTGGGGCGCTCGCCCTCGACATCACCAGGGTCATCGTGGTTGATCTTATAGCGCAATGCACCGCATACCGGGCAAGCGTTCAAGTCCTCGTACTCACGGCGGTAGAGGATGCAATCATTAGGGCATGCATGTATCTTCTGCACCTCTAACCCTAGAGGGCAGACAGCCTTCTTTGCTTGGTACGTACTCTCGGGCAATTTGTTGTCCTTTGGAAGCATATCCTTTATCATTACCAGCAACTTTCCAAATCCCTTGTCAGATACACCATTCTCTGCCTTCCATTGCAGCAATTCCAGTGTGGTGCCCAGCTTTTTCTTGTCACCTTCGCAATTCGGGTACAACAATTTTTTGTGATCCTCTAACATGCGCTGCAACTTCTTCTTCTCCAAATCACTTGCGCAGTTTCTCTTTGCATCAGCAATGGCCCGACCTAGATCATCAATGGGCTCATCCGATGCCTCTTCTTCAGCTTCTTCCCGCATTGCCGGCTCAGCTTCTTCTTGCATTACCGGCTCAGCTTCTTCCCTCATTGTTGTATCATCGTATTCAGGGAACCCATGGCCAGGATAGCTGTCGTCGTCCTCTTCTTCTTCATTGTCTTCCATCATAACCCCTCTTTCTCCATGCTTGGTCCAAACATTATAGTGGGGCATGAAACCGGACTCAAACAGGTGGACGTGAATGGTTCTTGATGTAGAGTAATTGCGACCATTCTTACAGCCAGCACATGGACAATGCATAAAACCATCTGCTCGCTTGTTTGCCTCAGCCGCAAGCAGAAAAGCACGCACGCCATTAATGAACTCGGGAGAGAATCGGTCATCGTACATCCATTGCCGGCTCATCTTCAATACACAGCACCAAAAACATCAAATTAATACAATACATAAAGTTCATACATAAAGAGCATACAACACTTCAATGCAACAAACAAATAACTCTCTAGCTAAAGAATTTAAATGCAACAACAAATGCGATCAAGATCGCAACTAAGGTAACAATTGATCCAACAGCATAATGATACCAAGCCTCACTATGAATGGCATATTTTCTAATCTTTCTAATCTTCAAGCGCATTTTCTCCATCTTAATCTTGTGATCATCGACGACATCGGCAACATGCAACTCCAATTCCATCTTCTCCCCCTCAATTCTTTTCAATTTTTCCTTCAAATCCTCATTTTCTCTTTCAACTAAATTTAACCTCTCGACAATAGGGTCGGTTGGAATTTCGGGTTCAACTACCTCCTACATACAAATATCTATGTCAACTTGATGGGCATAATTTGTCATAAACACGAAATGCAATGAATAGTTTTAAAAGAGAATATACCACATCTGAATCATAACCCGGACGAGGGCCGACGGGGACGGATATCAAAACCATGGCACTATGCATAACAAAAAAACGTATGGGTAAGATAATTATACGAGTAACTATATATCCAAATCACACAAACATCATTTTTTATATAAAACTTCATGAACAAGAGGCTCACCACAAGGTGGTGCCGGCGACGGGACGTTGCGAGCGATCGACGGTGGTTACGACGGAGATTTAGAAGGTACTAAGTAAACCACACCTACATATGCAAAACTAAGTGTTATTTTTGACCTCAAATTGCATATAAATCAAATACTAGCACATATATATAATTCCTCCCAAATTACTAAACTCAAAAATCAATCACTATATAAAGCATTGCATGAGCTAATCTAGCAATGAGAGATGAAAGGAAAGAGTTGCTAACCTTTGTGATCATTTGAATGGATGGGGGCCTTCAAATCTTGGGCAAAATGTGTGATGAGTTTGAGAGGAAGAGGGGAAAGAACAGAGAGGAGAGGGGAAAGGGGAAGAACAGAGCGAGCTCGGGTGGACGAAGGGTCTATGTAGGACGACCTTTAGTACCGGTTCATGATACGACCCGGTACTAAAGGTGCTGGAGGGGCCCCGGACTGACAACATCCTGCCACCACTCACTTTAGTACCGGTTCGTGGCACAAACCGGTGCTAAAGGTTCGCCACAAACCGGTACTAATGAGAGCGGCCCGGCTAGCCGTTGGAACCGGCACTAATGTACACATTAGTGTCAGCTCAAATTCAAACCGGCACTAATGTGCTTCATGTTTGACCCTTTTTCTACTAGTGCATGTTCGCCACGTTCCAATTCATTCCCGATGAATCAGACCTGACTAAACTCTAAGCAGTAGCAGGCATGACAACAAGCATGAATGAGTAGGCACATCAGGGCTCAAACAACTCCTACTCATGCTAGTGGGTTTCATCTATTTACTATGGCAATGACAGGTCATGCAGAGGAAAGGGGTTCAGCTACCGCAGCATGTAACCATTGAATCGTTGTTGTCCTAATGGAGTAAAAGAGAGCAGGAGCGAGAGAGTGGGATTGTATCGGAATGAATAAGGGGGTTTTGCTTGCCTGGCACTTCTGAAGATAGAATAGTTCTTCATCGGTGTCATCGATCTCATCGTCGGAACGTCGTCTACTGAGAGGGGACAATTACCGGCAAACAAGAGGGAACACAATCAATGCAATGCAACAAACATGATGTATGATCATGGCATGTTAAGGTACTGAATTCACCTAATGCAACAGTTAGTCATATTAATTGAAGTGGAATTCAAACATATAGCAAATTCTAACTCCAAAACTACATACCATATATTCCATAAACATGAATTGTCCTAGTTGGTGATGTTAACTTGCTCAAACATGCATGAACATGGCATAAACAGATTCTTCATATTTTTCTGATAATTTTTCATATATAATTTATTTCATTCTGAGCTACGGTTGAATTTCTATGATTTTTTGAAGTTTATACTATTTTCTGAAATTTCCTGGATTATTTTTAAACCAGAAAATTATTAACTTAGTCAGCATGACGTCATCACTGCATCAACAGGTCAACGTGGTCAGCCCAGGTCAAACCTGACCACTAGGCCCCGCAATTCAGTGTCTCGGGTCTAATTGGCTTTAACTTTAAACTAAACCAGAGATTAAAAGGGGCTGGACCCACGTGTCAGTGGCGCAGGGGAAGTCAAATCCCGGTCAACCGGGGTCAAACCCACGGGCTTGGCCCACGGCTCGTCGCCGGCGATGACAGAGACGGCGGGGCGGCTCGGAAATGCTCCTCCGGCGACCAAAACGGCGGCGGAGAGGCTCTACGTGATGCTGGAGCTCGTCCGCGTCTAGTGCAGCAAGCGGCAGTAGCTAGGGTGGCCGGGGTTGAGCGCGGCGGCGGCCGGAGTTCAGGCGCACTCAAGAACGGGGCTGCGGTGGCCGTGGAGTGGGTGCTTAGCTCCTACGGCACCTACGCGGCGCGGTGAGCACGTGGGTGTGCTAGGTTGGGAGCTACGACGACTGTGGCCACGACGGTGAGAAGCTCGGGCGGCGGCGCGGTTCGGTCTCCGGCGGAGTGACGGCTACAGCGTGCAAACGGAGCGCAAAGGAGGGGGGTTCGGGTCAGTGGCTCGCGGCGAGTCGGACGAGCAGGTCCGCAAGCTCGGGGGCGTGGAGACGGCGACGAATCGACGGGCGCGGCCTTCGGCGACCGAGGAGGAAGAAGGTGGAGTAGACGGTGATGCAGGTCGTCCCAGCACTTGGGGCCAGGGTAGGGCGAAGCAGCGATCGTCGGCGGTTCTTGTGGACTCAGAGTGGTGGTGAGGGGAGCACGGTGGGCGCGGCTATGGCGGCAGCAAACTCAAGCACGCAACGGCCATGGCGTCAGGGGGGTGAAGGAGAGAATAGGGAGGAAGGGGTCCAGGGGGAGAGGGGAGCGGTGCAGGGGGTGCGTGGCGTCGTCCGGGCGCGTCGAGGAGTAGCCAGGCAGGCAGGGAGGAAGGAGGTGGTCGGGCGCGCGGCGACCATGCGCCCAATCCTTCTGGCGCGAGCTGGAAGAAGACAATGGGAGGAGGTGGGCTAGGCCAACAGTGTTGGGTTGGTTGGGCTGCACAGAAGCTGGGCCGCAGGTGAGGTTAGGTAAGTTTATGTCTCTGTTTTATTTTCTTCTGTTTTGTTTTTTTTCTTTTACTTTGCCACTGTTTTCAAGTTTAAATAAATTCAAAACAGTGACAAATATCCTCTGAATAATTTATGTTGCTAGATGGACTTTTCCAACAGCACATAAACATTTCAAAGTTATTTGAAAATATATCCCATATAATATGAATATAATTCCAAATTCAAATACAATAATGATTTAAATTCAGTGCCAAAATAATACCTTAAAAATGTTCACTACTTTTGATTTGGATCAAACCCTTGCCAAAATTATCAAACATTAATGAAGGCCATTTTGGTTTTACTGAATGCAAGTTTAAGGGTTCTTGCCCCTTTTTAAAAAAGGATTTTTCTGAGGCTTGAGAATTCCCTCAATTCAAATTTCACTGGAATTTAGACATGATGCATGATGCACTCTGATGCAACTAATTATAGGCAGTAATCTAGGGCTGTGACAGCTCTTCCTGAAGTAGTTGATCCCTTTTGGTGATGCCTTCATTTCTCTGCTTGAGGTCATCATGATGAAGTGGCCATCCTTCCTTCGGAGTCTTCATCATACTAACGAAAGATTTAAGGGGGTACACCGGAAGAATGGACCTCTGTAGGGTAGACTATCTGGTAGACAATAACGAGGAAGGTGGCGGAAAGTAACTCTCGAATTGAAATTTAAGTCAATATCGAGAGCAAAGTAAAAAGGTGTAAAATAGAAGTTTCAAGCGCATAGGCAATCGTTCGTTGCCTGAAGCGAAGTGCGAAAGGGGTTCAGAGCAATGGGAATAAGTTTGCGTCTGATACCAGATTGACGATCTCATCGGAAGGTGGCTCGTGAATTACATATGAGGCCACGCGCGAGGAATATCTTTGGGAACAGGGGTGTACAGGAGAGTCGGGTTTCGATCCTGGGACCTGTGGGTTATGGGCCCACCATGTGGGTTGAAAGCAGGAAAGCGCTATCAGATGCACGGTCAAGATAACAAGGTATGTCAGAGGATAGCCTGTCAGTTATGTTGGCAACAACGTTGCTACCAAGGGCGAGGGACAAAGAGAACCATTTCCCTGCTCGTTGAAACGAGGCGGACCAATAGGCAAGGTTATCGTCCATCGGTGGTTACTGGAATGTCATCAACAATAGTAACAGGCTCTTGCTGACAGAATTTTACACCGAGGTGTTTACATACACTAATCATACACGCAAACGTGTACGATCAAGATCAGGGACTCACGGGAAGATATCACAACACAGCTCTACAAATAAAATAAGTCATACAAGCATCATATTACAAGCCAGGGGCCTCGAGGGCTCGAATACAAGAGCTCGATCATAGATGAGTCAGCGGAAGCAACAATATCTGAGTACAGACATAAGTTAAACAAGTTTGCCTTAAGAAGGCTAGCACAAACTGAGATACATATCAAAAGAGGCGCAGGCCTCCTGCCTGGGATCCTCCTAAACTACTCATGGTCGTCGTCAGCGGGCTGCACGTAGTAGTAGGCACCTCCAGTGTAGTAGGAGTCATCGTCAACGGTGTCGTCTGGCTCCTGGGCTCCATCGTCTGGTCGCAGCAATCGGGTATAGAAAGGGGGAAAGGAGGGAGCAAAGCAACCGTGAGTACTCATCCAAAGTACTCGCAAGCAAGGAGCTACACTACATATGTATGCATTGGCATCAAATGGAAAGAGGGTATCAGATGTGGACTGAACTATAGAATGCCGGAATAAGAGGGGGATAGCTAGTCCTTATCGAAGACTACGCTTCTGGCCACCTCCATCTTGCAACATGTAGAAGAGAGCAGAAGGTAAGTTCACCAAGTAGCATCGTGTAGCATAATCCTACCCGGCGATCCTCTCCTCGTCGCCCTGTTAGAGAGCGACCATCGGCTTGTATCTGGCACTTGGAAGGGTGTGTTTTATTAAGTATCTAGTTCTAGTTGTCATAAGGTCAAGGTACAACTCCAAGTCGTCCTGTTACCGAAGATCACGGCTATTTGAATAGATTAACTTCCCTGCAGGGGTGCACCACATTTCCCAACACGCTCGATCCCCTTTGTTCGGACACGCTTTCTTGGTTCATGCCCGACCTCGGAAGATCAACACGTCGCAACCCTACCTAGGCACAACAGAGAGGTCAGCACGCCGGTCTAAATCCTATGGCGGAGGGGTCTGGGCCCATCGCCCATTGCACACCTGCATGTTGCGAACGCGGCCGACGAGCAGACCTAGCCTCCCTTATACAAGAGCAAGCGTTCCAGTCCAACCCGGCACGCGCCGCTCAGTCGCTGACGTCACGAAGGCTTCGGCTGATACCACGACGTCGAGTGCCCATAACTGTCCCCGCGTAGTTGGTTAGTGCGTATAGGCCAGTAGCCATTCTCAGATCAAATACCAAGATCTCGTTGAGCATGTTAATTGAAGTATCTGCGAATGCCGACCAGGGCCAGGCCCACCTCTCTTCTAGGTGGTCTCAACCTGCCCTGTCGCTCCGCCTCAAAGTAACAGCCGGGGGCCGTCGGGAACTCAGGCCCACCACTACCTGGATGGAGCCACCTGCCCCTTCAGCCCCCACATCAGAATCACTTGCCGGTACTCAACGAGCCGACCCGACTTTAGTCACCACCTGAATAGTATGTATATATGTATGTATTTACCCGTGATCAACACCCGACGTGATCACGGCCCGATAGTATAGCATGGCAGACTAACAAGAATGTAGGGCCACTGATGATAATCTAGCATCCTATACTAAGTATTTAGGATTGCAGGTAAGGTATCAACAGTTGTAGCAACAATGACAGGCTATGCATCAGAATAGGATTAACGGAAAGCGGTAACATGCTACACTACTCTAATGCAAGCAGTAGAGAGAAGAGTAGGCGATATCTGGTGATCAAGGGGGGGGCTTGCCTGGTTTCTCTGGCAAGAAGGGTCGTCAACACCGTAGTCGACAACATGGGTACCGGCAGCGGTCTCGGGGTCTACCGAAAAGAAGTAATGGAGGGGAACACAATAAATAACAATGCAATCAAAGCATCACAAGGCATAACATGAAAATACGCGACGCTAGGGGTGCCCTAACGCGGTATGAGGTGGTACCGGCAAAGGGGGGGAAACATCTGGGAAAATATCCCCGGGGTTTCGCGTTTTCGGACAGATGAAATGGAGGGGGAAAGTTGCGTGTTCGCTATGCTAGGGATGCGTGGCGGACGAACGGGCTGCATATCCGGATTCGTCTCGTCGTTCTGAGCAACTTTCATGTACAAAGTTTTTCCATCTGAGCTACGGTTTATTTTATATTAATTTTAAGAGATTTAAATCAATTTAGGATTTATTTAATTATTTAAATCAACATTATCCAGAACAGTGTTTGCTGACGTCAGCATGACGTCAGCAATCAACAGGGGTGTTGACTGGTCAAACTGACGCGTGGGTCCCGTTCATCATTGACTAGACTAACTAATCCTGATTAATTAGCTTAATTAGTTGTTTAGTTTAATTAATCAAAATTAATTAAGTTAATTAATTCTTTAATTAATTGATTGATTAATTATTTTTATTATTATTGTTTCAGTTATTTTTAAATTAATTTTTTAAATCGTTCCAGGGCGGGCCCCACGTGCCATAGGCACAGGGGCCATAGCGGGCACGCGGGTGGCGGTTACGGGCGTGTGCGCCCGCGTGCCGGCACGAGGCCACCAGGGGAGGCGCCGACTGCAACGGCTGCCTGAGCAGCGCCGCGAGCGGGGAGGCCATTGGCCAGGGCAGCCGGGGTTGGGAGCGGCACGGAGCGGGGCGATGGTCTGGGGCGGCGGCCGGAGGAACCGCCGGAGTCGTGCTAGGGCGGCGGCGCGCTAGCAGGCGGCGGGGAGCAGAGGCGGGAGGCAGTCCGGCAGGTCCAGGCAGGCTCCGGGCTGCGACGGCATTCGGCGGCGTGTGCTCTCCTCCCGATCCCGATACAATCGGGAGAGGGGGAAATATATTTCGGGTGGGGACGAGTGGGGTGGTGTCGGTGGGAGAGCGGGGGAGTGGGGGAGGTTATGGGGTGCGGGTGGGCTCGACTGGTTGGGCCTTTTGGGCTGGCCGGCCGGCAGCTGGGCCGGTTGGCCCAGGGGTTAGGGGGTTTCTATTTGTGTTGTTTTCTTTTTACTTTTTATTTATTTCTCTTTTTTGATTTATTTCTAGTTTCTTTTTCATTTAGTTTTTATCTAATATTAAAATGATCCCTAATTTAGTAATACATTAAAACCCACTACAACAAAAGGTTTTACCCCAAAACAATTTAGTTTAGTATTTTGTTAATTATAAAAGTATTTAAATATTGGGTTTTGCTACTGTTTTATTCACCTAAGGGTATTTAAACATTTTATAAAGGTGTGGTTTTTTCACCATAATTATCTATGCAATAGTTGGTTCACTCCGAACATTTTAGTTTTAATAATTGAAAACTTTTATTGTTTGGCTGATTTTGAATTTGAATTTGAATCGGTTTCGAACTAACTCGAGATTAGCAACTATAATCAAGGTGACGTGGCATCATTAGCAAAGGATCACTGTAGCTTAATTACCCGGGCGTCACATCTATAGAGATAGATCAAGACGCTTCATTGGACTTTCACAAAGCACATACCTTGATAAAGTTGTGAAGAAGTTCAAAATGGATCAAGCTAAGAAAGGGTTCTTGCCTGTGTTACAAGGTATGAAGTTGAGTAAGACTCAATGCCCGACCAGTGCAGAAGATAGAGAGAAAATGAAAAGTGTTCCCTATGCTTCAGCCATAGGCTCTATCATGTATGCAATACTGTGTACCAGACCTGATGTGTGCCTTGCTATTAGTCTAGCAGGAGGTACCAAAGTAATCCAGGAGTGGATCACTGGACAGCGGTCAAGAACATCCTGAAATACCTGAAAAGGACTAAGGATATGTTTCTCGTTTATGGAGGTGACAAAGAGATCATCGTAAATGGCTACGTTGATGCAAGCTTTGAAACTGATCCAGACGATTCTAAATCGCAAACCGGATACGTGTTTATATTGAACGGTGGAGCTGTCAGTTGGAGCAGTTCTAAGCAAAGCGTCGTGGCAGGATCTACATGTGAAGCGGAGTACATAGCTGCTTCAGAAGCAGCAAATGAAAGAGTATGGATGAAGGAGTTCATATCTGATCTAGGTGTCATACCTAGTGTATCGGGTCCAATGAAAATCTTTTGTGACAATACTGGTGCAATCGCCTTGGCAAAGGAATCCAGATTTCACAAGAGGACCAAGCACATCAAGAGACGCTTCAATTCCATCCGGGATCAAGTCCAGATAGGAGACATAGAGATATGCAAGATACATACGGATCTGAATATTGCAAACTCGCTGACTAAGCCTCTTCCACGAGCAAAACATGATCAGCACCAAGACTCCATGGATGTTAGAATCATTACTGTGTAATCTAGATTATTGACTCTAGTGCAAGTGGGAGGCTGAAGGAAATATGCCCTAGAGGCAATAATAAAGTTATTATTTATTTCCTCATATCATGATAAATGTTTATTATTCATGCTAGAATTGTATTAACCGAAAACATAATACTTGTGTGAATACATAGACAAACATAGTGTCACTAGTATGCCTCTACTTGACTATCTCGTTCATCAAAGATGGTTATGTTTCCTAACCATAGACATGAGTTGTCATTTGATAAACATGATCACATCATTAGGAGAATGATGTGATTGACTTGACCCATTCCGTTAGCTAGCACTTGATCGTTTAGTTTACTGCTATTGCTTTCTTCATTACTTATACATGTTCCTTTGACTATGAGATTATACAAGTCTCGATTACCCGAGGAACACTTTGTGTGCTACCAAACGTCACAACGTAACTAGGTGATTATAAAGGTGCTCTACAGGTGTCTCCGATGGTACTTGTTGAGTTGGCATAGATCGAGATTAGGATTTGTCACTCTGATTATCGGAGAGGTATCTCTGGGCCCTCTCGGTAATGCACATCATAATAAGCCTTGCAAGCAATGTGACTAATAAGTTAGTTACGGGATGATGCATTAGAGAATGAGTAAAGAGACTTGCCGGTAACGAGATTGAGCTAGGTATTGGGATACCGACGATTGAAACCGACGATTGAATCTCGGGCAAGTAACATACCGATGACAAAGGGAACAACATATATTGTTATGCGGTTTGACCGATAAAGATCTTCGTAGAATATGTAGGAACCAATATGAGCATCCAGGTTCCGCTATTGGTTATTGACCGGAGACATGTCTCGGTCATGTCTACATAGTTCTCGAACCCATAGGGTCCGCACGCTTAAAGTTCTGTGACGATCGGTGTTATGAGTTTATATGTTTTGATGTATCGAAGGTAGTTCGGAGTCCCGGATATGATCACGGACATGACGAGGAGTCTCGAAATGGTCAAGACATGAAGATTGATATATTGGAAGCCTACATTTGAACATCGAAAGAGTTCCGGATGAAATCAGGATTTTGCCGTAGTGCCGGAGGGGTTACCGGAGCCCCCCGGGGGTTAATGGGCCTTGTTGGGCCCTAGTGGAGAGAGAGAGGGGCCGGTCAGGGCAGGCCGCGCGCCCCTCCCCCTCTGATCCAAATTGGACTAGGAGAGGGGGGGTGGCGCCCCCTTTCCTTCTCCTTCTCCCCCTTCCTTTCCCCTCCTAGTAGGAGTAGGAAAGAGGGGAATCCTACTCCTACTAGGAGGAAGACTCCTCCTCCTGGCGCGCCCTTTAGGGCCAGCCGGCCTGCCCCCTTGCTCCTTTATATACGGGGGCAGGGGCACCTCTAGACACATAAGTTGATCGTTGATCTCTCCCAGCCGTGTGCGGTGCCCCCCTCCACCATAATCCACCTTGGTCATACTGTAGCGGTGCTTAGGCGAAGCTCTGTGACGGTAGCTTCATCAACATCGTCACCACGCCATCGTGCTGACGAAACTCTCCCTCGAGCTCTACTGGATCGTGATTTCGCGGGACGTCACCGAGCTGAACGTGTGCTGAACGCGGAGGTGCCGTATGTTCGATACTGAGGATCGGTCGATTGTGAAGACGTACGACTATATCAACCGCGTTGTCATAACGCTTCCGCTTAACGGTCTACGAGGGTTCGTGGACGACTCTCCCCTCTCGTTGCTATGCATCACCATGATCTTGCGTGTGCGTAGGATTTTTTTTGAAATTACTACATTCCCCAACACCTTTAGTCCCAGTTTCAGAACCGGGACTAAAGGCCCTCTGGAACCGGGACTAAAGACCCGTTTTCTACTAGTATCCATCTAGTAACAGAAGAGGAGGTTGGAATACATAGTAATTCTAGGGCCAGGTCTAGGTTTAAGTTTGCTTATGTGGCATCTGATGTTATGCTACGATGGAGCTTCACTCCTCTACTTGCGAGTGGCATCAGGTGGTTGCCTCATTCTTCACCCGGTCGACTTCCATGGCTGACAACAACTCTGCCAAAGCAGGCTAAATCCAGATTCCTCGTCCTTTTTTCATCGGCATCATGGGTGAGGAAGGAGAAAGGGATCCGCGTTCTGGTCCTTAAGGTCTGGAGCATTGTGGGGATGATATAGGTGTGCTTTGTCTGTCTTTGATCACTACAACATCCTCAAGCATTGGAGTAGAAGGGAAAGTCAACAGATGTCTCTGATGTGCTTGTTGGCTTGTTAGGGTTGATCACCACCTACAAGTCGACCTATATCACTAATCCCCTTTGCGACCATCTTCAACATTATTTGTGCCTCTTTTCCTTGCCGCCATCAGGGTTATCTTCAGAAACAATGGCTCAAGCATCTCCGACAAGGCCGTTGTTTGCCTCACGACTCGATTGTGCCTTTTGTATCGTCTTTGAGGTCATATCTACTAGTAATTGATTGTAACTTTTTACTTTTTTGGGCACAAACTGCCCCCCTCCACGGTCTGACAAACGTAGAAACACTCGGCCATTGCCCGAGCAGAGGGGGGCAGCGCACACCATGTCACAAAACACTCAGGAATCCAGCTGCAAGCAGCAGAAATTAGCGAGAGCACGCACGCCATGGCAGCTTTGCTGGATCTCATGGTGGTTCACTCCTCGCCGTCGCCTCGCTTCGCTGGTGCCCCGCGGGCGTGCGCCGCGCTGGTGATCGACTCGAGGCATCCGGGCAAGGAGAGGGAGCAATGCCGCCGGCCGTTCCATGCCCCCGCGCCGGCGTTCTGGGGACGCGTGGAGGAGCGGCGCTGCCGACCACGGCCGCCGCCGCCGCCGCCGTGCGTGGGCCTGCGCGGGAGGAATCGGGAGAAGGACGACCGCCATGGTCGGAATTGTGGGCTGGACCGTGAAAACGGCCCACAAGCCCATCTCCTGCCCAAAGCCCGCTACGGCGGTACTTTGAAATACCCCGCCTTGGCGCCCGAGCGTAACCGTCTCAACCAACAGCTTCTCCTCTTCTCCCCGTCGCCGGAGCGCCGACAAGAAACCAAGAACCCATCTCCTCCGCTCTCCAGCGATCCAACGCCGGCGGCGACCGATGGACCAGTTCCACGACAGGCAGCACGTGCGGCTGCGGAGCCGCGTGCTGGGCACCTACGTCCACGCCGACCACGACGGGGAGCGCGTCTCCCTCAGCCGGCGCCGTGACTCGCTCAACACGGCGTGGGTGGCGCACATCCACCAACGCGCCGACGGCCCGTACCTGCTCCTCCACAGCGCCGCCTACGGCCGCTACCTCGGCACCACGTTCAAGCCGGCGCCGCTCGGCCACCACGGCTGCCGCACCGAGCAGCGCGACTACGACGACGAGCCGGACTTGATGGCCGTCATGTGGAAGGCCGCCGGGGCGGGCTTCGATGACGTCGTCCTGCTCCGCAACGCCGCCGGCCGCTACCTCTCCTGGAACACCGGCGTCACCGTCGACAACATAGGCAACATCAGCGCCATGATGTACTGGACCGTTGAGCACATCCCCGCCAGAGAGGGTCCGCCTGGCCCGATCCACGTGAGTTCGCCATGACCAGACCTGCTTCTTGAATCTTGATAACTCTCGAATTGCTTGTTGAATCAATTGAGCGAATTCTTTGATCTCCTGAACCTAACCATGGTGGTTCTTTTGGCTCAACTGCAGACCCCCAGCCCCGGATACCACTCTCTCATGCTCTGGCGCAACCCGGTGGTGTCACGGCTGATCCGGTTCATGCTGTCCGATCCCCACGGCCCCATCTACACCCAGCACTGCTGGACCACGCTGCGGTTCAGGGGGAGGTCCGTGTTCCACCTGAGGGACGAGCTGGCCAGGCGCATCGCCTTCGTCCTGGACGGGCGTCAGTCCTGCGACCTCGTAATGTGCGTCCGAGCGGGCCGCCGGGGGCGTCTGACCCCACTCGTCGTCGACCTGCCCAGCAGCGGCTATGGCGAGACCCTCTGGATTGTCGTCTTCATGTCCGGGACCCCAGGTGAGAGACACTCTCCATGTCCCAAAATTGAGCCGGTAGTCTTGACTGAATTTGCTATGCAGGCTGTACAGATTTTGGTGCAGATGATATTTTAGTCTTGACTGAATTTTCAACCAGTTTGCTGAAAATGTTATAGTCCGAGGAAAAGTTTACTGAAATTGTTGTAGTCTAAAAAACAGTTAACTGAAACTGCTGTAGTCTGAAACTGTCAGGAGTTGGTAATTGTCTGCAACTGTTGTAGTCTTGTAGATAAGTGAAAGATGATTACACACAACCTTGGTATGGAAAGTATTGATTTCATACTATTCTGCTCGATTCAGATAATGCAGTACCTCCATTTGATACTATTTTTTGCCATCAGTAAAAAAGATTTGTGTAAAGCCATTGAAAAATATAGAACTTAAAAAGCCAAATCAGCTCATTAATCACTTTTTAGACTTAGCATAGAAAAGGATATATCCGTTTGAGCTTGCCTATTTTACTTGGGTTGAATAACCTCTGAACAAAATTCAGGTTCCTACAATACTAAATTAAATCTAGTTTCTGCAAACCATATTGTTTCCAGGTTTTGCACCTGAGCTGTATTTCTAGTCTTGTCCTTTTTTTTTGTAAAACTCTGAGATTTGGATTGCTGATCTGCTTCCTACAAATATTGTTTGGCCAGAAGTGTGTTGGTGTTCTTGAAATCTTTTATTGCAGAATGCACAGATATTTGAACTCTTACTTAGTGTAGTGCTAATCTGATCCTTCTTGGAAAAATTACTTTATGATAGGTTTTGTTAGGACTTTGACTTGTCTGAGAAGTAAAAGTAGCTGAACAGAAATAGTACTAGGTGCCAAGTAGATTTATCAGTCTGTGCACACATGGCAAAACGTGGTCTGAAGCTAGTAGAAGCTACTGGTTCCACATTACTGTTCTTGATTCAGATAATTCAGTTTGTCCATTTCGTAACATTTGCGCTAGTTGAAATTATGAAACCTAAAAGGGAAATCATTTTTGTAACATTTTCTGCTTAGTTCCTTGCACATTATATTATCTCAGGTTCTGTCCTGTTGGTCTTGTTTGTTTCAGTAAATTTGGATGAGCTGGCCAGGCGCATCGCCTTCGTCCTGGACGGGCGTCAGTCCTGCGACCTCGTAATGTGCGTCTGAGCAGGCCGCCGGGGGCGTCTGACCCCACTCGTCGTCGACCTGCCCAGCAGCGGCTACGGCGAGACCCTCTGGATTGTCGTCTTCATGTCCAGGACCCCAGGTGAGAGCCACTCTCCATGTCCCAACTTCCTAATGATCTCCTTCGTAATAGTGGCAAGAAGTGAACTGGTAGTCTTCACTAAATTTGCTATGCAGGATGCAAAGATTTTAGTGTAGATGCTATGATGCGTGTCCATGATCTTTTAGTCTTGACTGAATTTTGAACCAGTTTGCTGAAAATGTTATAGTCCGACGAAAAGTTTACTGAAATTGTTGTAGTCTAAAAAACAGTTAACTGAAACTGCTGTAGTCTGAAACTACTGAAATTGTCTGCAACTGTTGTAGTCTTGTAGATAAGTGAAAGATGATTACACATAACCTTGGTATGGAAAGCATTGATTTCATACTATTCTCCTCGATTCAGATAATGCAGTTCCTCCACTTGATACTATTTATTGCCATCAGTAAAAAAGAATTGTGTAAAGCCATTGAAAATTATACAACATAAAAAAATCCAAATCAGTTCATTAATCTCTTTTCAGCCTTGGCTGAGAATACTGATGTATCCGTTTGATTTCGCCTATTTTACTTGGGTTGAATAGCCTCTGAGCAAAATTCAGATTCCTACAATACTAAATTAAATCTAGTTTCTGAAAATCATACTGTTTTCACGTTTTGCACATGTGCTGTATTTCTAGTCTTGTATTTTAATTATTATTTTTAAAAACTCTGAGATCTGGATTGCTGATCTGCTTCCTACAAATATTCTTTGGCGAGAAATATGCTGTTGGTCTTGAAATCTTGTATTGCAGAATGCACAGATATTTGGAGTCTTACTTCAGTGGAGTGCTAATCTGATCCTTCTGGGAGAAATGATTCTATGATAGTAGGTTTTATTAGGACTTTGGAACTTGTCTGAAAAGTAAAAGTAGTTGAATGGAAATAGTAGGTGTCATGTGGATTTATCAGTCTGTGCACACATGGCAAAACGTGGTCTGAAGCTAGTAGAAACTGCTGGTTCCACATTGCTGTTCTTGATTCAGATAATTCAGTTTGTCCATTTCGTAACATTTGTATAGTTGAAATTATGAGACCTAAAAGGAAAATCATTTCGTAACATCTGCTGCTTAGTTCCTTGCGCATTATATTGTTTCAGGGTTTGACCTATTGATCTTGTTTGTTTCAGTAAATCTGGGCGAACTGGCCAGGCGCATCGCCTTCGTCCTGGACAGGCGTCAGTCCTTCGACCTCGTAATGTGTGTCCGAGCGGGCTGCCAGGGGCGTCTGACCCCACTCATCGTCGACCTGCCCAGCAGCGGCTACGGAGAGACCCTCTGGATTGTCGTCTTCATGTCCGGGACCCCAGGTGAGAGACACTTTCCATGTCCCAACTTCCTAATGATCTTGTTCGTAAATGGTGAAGTCGGTAGTCTTGACTGAATTTGCTTTGCACGATGTACAGATTTTGTTGTAGATGCTATTTGCTGCATGGCCATGATCTTGTAGGTTTTATTTTAAGTGGGGTGCCTGATCAATTTCCTGAAAATGTTATAGTCTGAGAAAAAGTTTACTGAAATTGTTGTAGTCTAAAAGAAAACAATTAACTGAAACTACTGTAGTCTGAAACTGTCTGCGTGAGTTAGTAATTGTCTGCAACTGTTGTAGTCTTGTAGATAAATGAAAGATGATTACACACAACCTTTGTATGGAAAGCATTGATTTCATACTATTCTCCTCGATTCAGATAATGCAGTACCTCCACTTGATACTATTTTTTGCCATCAGTAAAAACGAATTGTGTAAAGCCATTGAAAATTATAGAACTTAAAAAAAAATCCAAATCAGCTCATTAATCTCTTTTTAGACTTAGCATAAAAGAGGATATATACTTTTGATTGAATTTGCTATGCACGATGTACAGTTTTTGGTGTAAATGCTATTTGCTGCATGGCCATGATCTGCTTGTGCTTGAATCGATTTACTGAAAATCTTATAGTCTGAAGAAAAGTTTACTGAAATTGTTGTAGTCTACAAAATAGTTAAATTCAACTGCTGTACTCTGAAACAATGAAACTGTTAGGAGGAGTTGGTAATTGTCTGTAGCTGTTATAGTCTTGTATAGATAAGTAAAAGATGCTATGATGCCTTGTCATACAGATGTTGCAGAGGTGGGCATGCCTTGCGATACAGATCATGATAGGGCCGATAAGTCACGTCGCCTGGATTTTGCTCTTCTGCCTGAGGAAATTCTGTGCGCAATTGCTCAGTCCGCGGCAAGGTGCAGATGCAGTGTGGTGGCTATGCGCGGCGTTTGCCGCTCCTGGAGATCCGCAGTTCCTGCTCCTACCCGAGCGCCGTTGCTGATTCTGTCTTCTGTGAGATCTGACCAGCCAACGGTCTTCTTGGCTGTGGTGGCAGGTTCATTGCAGCTTCAGCAGAACCCTTTGTTCTTTCCACCAAGAGGTTCCTGATGCTGGGGAAGCTGCAATGGACTGCTCAGCCTTCGTGTAGCAGCAAGAACTGGATTGACCCTCTGCCCCAACTGTGGACTGAGTTATTCTTTGCCGGAGGTAGACGAGAACATTGATCTGAACAACTTCTGTGAGACCCGTCAGTTGGTCTGTACTTTTCCCGCAAATCATCCAGCAACAACATGGTGGACGAAACTAGGTGATGAACAGCATTGGACAGGATTTAACCATGGATTTGGAGTATCTCCCAAATCAATATATTGGGACAATGAGGAGAATGCGGCATGCATTGCTTCTGCACCCTCTAGTTTGATTGTGGACACCGTCTTTGAGCAGCGTGTACTACCTACATCGGATGAACTGCAGCAAGAACTTGATGACCTGGGCATTGAGCTTGAGTATCCGGCGGCGCACGTCATTCACATTATCCTTGAAGAAGACCCTTTGCTGGAGTTATGGAACAAAAGAGGACATCATGTGTTCCGTGTTGAAGAGGATATATATATGTGCATCTTATTGAGGAACACAGAAAACAATAGCATACATGCTCGTCTGTATGTCCTCAATGTGGATGAAGAAGCCTCCATGATACCAGCTGGTGACATCGGAAATAACGCGCTATTCCTAGGAGCAAATCAGGCGTTCGTTACAGCTGCCAATCAGAATTTGCTTCCCAATACTGCTTATGTGGTTGACGATGACGGTGCAGTTCGAGCCCCCCAGGTAGTAAGAATCAACTTTGCCACTGGGCAACATACGGTCATGGAGTACCCAGCAAACATTGGACCAGTAAACTCATACATGTCGCCCAGTTGGATCGAGCCACTGCCAGCTGGTCATTGCAACTAGATCTTACCCCACTTGTCGTCGACCTGCCAGCAGCGGCTACGGCGAGACCCCAGGTGAGAGCCACTCTCCATGTCCCAACTTCTTAATGATCTCCTATTGGTGGCAACTAGCAAGAATAGCCTTCATTGAATTTGTTATGAATTATTTGCTGCATGGCCATGATCTTTGAGGTTGTATTTTATTGGGGGTGCTAATCTGCTTGTGCCTGAAACAGTTTACTGAAATTGCTGTAGTCTGAAAAATAGTTAACTGAAGCTGTTAGGACATAAATGTCTGAAACTGTTGTAGTCTTGTAGATAACTGCTGTAGTCTGTGGCTAGATGGTTACTGGGGGAACAGATCATTTGATAACCTTGATATGGAAAGTGTTGGTTTCATGCTACTCACAATCAACAGATCAATTTCAGTACTTCCGTTTGGTACTATTTGCCACCAGTAAGAACAATTGTGTGTAAAGCTAGCAAAAGTTATGGAACTTAAAAGGCCAAATCTGTTGATTAATCTCTTTTTTCAGCCTTAACAGAGAAGATGGAGTTAGCCGTTCTACTTAGCCCATTTTTACTTGGGTTGGATTAACCTGTGAACAAAATTCAAGTTCCTACAATATTAAATTAAATCTAGTTTCTGCACACCGTATTATTTTCTGGTTTTGCACATGAGATGTATTCTCGGTCTGCTTCCTAATCTGATCATGCTTGTTATTTTTCTTACTTCCGTATGATTTTCTTTGGCAAGAAACTTAATGCAAAATGCACAGATTTTGGTGTAGAGACTATTTGCTGCATGAACTTGATATCTGGAGTCTTACTTTAGTGGAGTACTATTCTGATCATGTTTGGAAAAAGGATTTTATGATAGGTTTTGTTAGGATTTTGGAACCTGTCTGAAAATTAGAAGTAGTTGAATGGAAATAGTAGGTGCCATGTGGACTTATCAGTGTGTGGACACATGGCAAAAGATGGTCTGAAGCTAGTAGAAACTACTGGTTCCACGTTTCTGTTCTTGATTCAGATAATTCGGTTCATCCATATCATAACATAGATGATACCCCGCACGTTGTTGCGGGAATATTTGCAATACATTTTGATGATGTGTGATTTTTATGGAACATGAATAGTGATACTACGAAAACTAAAATTGCAAATCCATATGCTTTATTGTGTTTGATTAATGTATTGTAAAATATCTAATATATGTTTGCATGTTGAGGTGGACATTTTCATGTGCATGAATGCATGTTGTGGTGGGCTTTTTGCCATGCATGTTGCTTGATGATGTGGCATGCTTGCATGTTGAGAGAAATATGTTAGTGGGGGCTAACTATTTAGATATAGAAGATTTGCCGCTAGTAGAAATTATGGAACCTAAAATGCGAGTAATTTTGTAACATTTGCTACGTAGTTCCATGCACATTATATTGTTTCAGATTTTCTCTTTTTGACCTTGTTATAGGTTTTCAGGTTTTGTCATCTTGATCTTATCATCATATTGTTATTTGTTATCGGCCTACTGCCTAACTTACTCGTTTATTTCTGCTAATTCAGCCTATGATGTGCTGCGACACCCGAATGTTGATGCGGAGTAGAGCAAGATCAGAGCAGGAGTCCTTTCAGTTCACCTCTTCTTGAGTGTCATCACCCTGGACACAATGACAGCAGAACTGGAGCCTACTTTTGCATGTAGATAGATATGGGTTCAGAAAACTCAGCAGCCCTCGTGCTTCTTCTGCTAGCTAAACTTGCTCCGATCTCCTGACAGGACAGGGGGAACCCCTGTCTGTCTGTTTTGGCTCCGCTCTCCTTTTGGATGATGGATGCATTTTGCATTAATGGAGAATGCAGTGGTTCTTGCACTGAGATGATGGTCCTGTATTTCTTTTAGATGATGCATTTCATATATATAACAAATGCAGTTGGTTCTTCCAGTGAGCTGACGATACTGTGTTTCGTTGCCCCCGTTTTCATTTTGCTTTTCATTGTAGGGGTTCTTGCAATGAGTCGATGATCCTGCAAATTTTTTTAGAGATGCATTTTGCTTGAATGGAAAATGCATCCTGCAATGTGTTTCTTTTACACTATGCATTCGGTATGAATGAAAAATGTAGCGGGTTCTTCATGTGAGCTGGTGATTGTGTTTTCAGTTGTGCTGTTTTTAGTGTCTCGTGTGTTGTTGTGATGCCGAGCACCTGAATTCTGAACGAGGGAGGCCACAGATGACACCTACATTTTGCCGTTCATTGATGTCCTCACTTCTTAGGCAACCGACTCAGTTGGATCGAGTGCAGTAGTATTTCACTGTACAGAAGTTAGATGCTGTACATGTTAACTGAATTCGAGTAGAATTCTTAATCACCACTCCATTCGTTCCTAAATATAAGTCTTTCTAAAGATTTCAATGCGGATTACATACGGAGCAAAATGAGTGAAACTACACTCCAATATATGTCTATATACATAGGAACGTAGTTCTTATTGAAATCTCTAGAAAGACTTATATTTAGGAACGGAGGGAATATTTTATATGAACGTAGGAGACTTTACATCTAACTGAATTAATCTCTTTTCAGTCTTAACCGAGAAGATGGAGTTATCCGTTCTATTTAGCCCATTTTTACTTGAATTCAAGTTCCTACAATACTAAATTAAATCTAGTTTCTGCACACCATATTATTTTCTGGTTTTGCACATGAGATGTATTCTCGATCTTGTTATTTTTCTTACTCCGTATTATTTTGTAAAACTCTGAGATTTGGATTGTTGATCTGCTTCCTACTGATGATATTCTTTGGCAAGAAATATGCTGGTGGTCTTGAAATCTGTTGATGCAAAATGCACAGATGTTGGTGTAGAGACTATTTGCTGCATCAACATGATACCTGGAGTCTTACTTTAGTGGAGTGCTAATCTGATCATGCTTGGAAAAAGGATTTTATGGTAGGTTTTGTTAGGATTTTGGAACTCGTCTGAAAAATAGAAGTAGTTGAATGGAAATAGTAGGTGCCATGTGGACTTATCAGTGTGTGGACTGTGGACACATGGCAAAAGATGGTCTGAAGCTAGTAGAAACTACTGGTTCCACATTTCTGTTCTTGATTCAGATAATTCAGTTCGTCCATTTTGTAACATTTGCTGCTAGTAGAAATTATGGAACATAAAAGGCTAGTCATTTTGTAACATTTGCTGTGTAGTTCCTTGCACATTATATAGTTTCAGGTTTTGTCTTTTTGACCTTGTTATAGGTTTTCAGTTTTGTTGTCTTGATCTTATCATCCCTTATATTATTATTTGTTTTCGGTCTTCAGCCTAACTTACTCATTTATTTCTGCTAATTCAGCCTACAATGCGCTGCGCCACCTGAATGTTCACGCAGAGTAGAGCAAGATCAGAGCAGGAGTCCTGTCAGTTCACCTCTTCTGAAGTTTCGGCACCTCGGACACAATGACAGCAGAACTGGACGCCTACTTTTGCATATATATATATATAGATATGGGTTCAGAAAACTCAGCAGCCCTCGTGCTTCTTCTGCTAGCTAAACTTGCTCCGATCTCCTGACAGGACAGAGGGAACCCTTGTCTGTCTGTCTGTTTTGGCGTCGCGTTCCTTTTGGATGATGGACGCATTTTGCATTAATGGAATACACAGTGGTTCTTGCAGTGTGATAATGATCCTGTGATTCTCTTAGGTGATGAATTTCGGTTATACAAAAAATGCAGCTGGATCTTCCATTGAGCTGCCGATATTGTTTTTCGTTGCGCCCGGTTTCATCTCGTGTTTCCAGTTTCTTGCAATGAGTCGATGATCCTGGAACTTTTTCAGTTTCTTTTAGGCTACTCATTCGGCGTAAATGAAAAATGTAGTGGGTTCTTCCTGGGAGCTGGTGATCGTGTTTTCAGTTGCGCTGCTTTTAGTGTCTCGTGTGTTGTTTTGATGCCTAGCACCTGAATTCTGAACGAGGCCACAGATGTCACCTGAATTTTCTGTCTGGCCGCCAACTATATATGAACGTATATAGGAGACTGAATTCAGGTGCAACTATATGAGACTGTACAACTAACTAAACTGATCACTCCACGTATGCATATTCAACTCTATTTCGGATAGAAAGAAACTGTCGGCGCAGGACGCTGCTTCGGTGCCTTAATTGCACATGCCTTTGGGTCAGTGACATGTGGGCCAGCCGGCTGTTGGACCCACTTGTCAGTGGCCCAAAGACACCTGCAGTTATGGCAGGGAAGCTCAGTCCGTCGGCGCGGTATACCTTACAGGCGTGCTGCATACCGAGTCCATATGATGGTAGACATTTGGGACCCGCACCCAGTCGTGCAAGAGTAAACACTGGAAGGAGATAAGGATGTACTCTACTCGCTAAGAACAACTCCAACAGATCCAGTATCCGTAAAAAAAAATCTACCGTTTAGAGGAAGTCTGTGCCAAAAATCGTACCCAAGATATGCCATAAACGTGGAATAATTTATCAATTTGACTAATTCACATCTGGATGTTTTTTAAGGATATCACATCTAAGCTATCACAAATATATAATGCAGCAACAAGAAACAAAAAAAAACTAGCACAAAAAAAAGATCACAAAAAGATGTGGCATAGTTATGTCACATCTAGATGTGTCCTAACAGACCCATAATTTATAGGATCCTGTAAACTTGGCTACTACTTCCCTCGGGTTTAGGGGAAGTTTTTCTTTCCAGTAAACTTTTGTCCCCCCCCCCCCCCCGGCAGCCCCGCCGCCGCCACTACCCCCCACCCCACCGCAGACGCGCCGCCAGGACGCCGCCCCGCATCACCACACCACCTCTCGCCGGCGGCAACCGCATTGCCTCGTGCCGCCCTCGCCGGAGGCCATCACACGTGTCACTGACCGGCGGGCCATAGGCCATTATCTAATTTTGTTTAATAAAAAAATAAAAATAGATTTAGGGGAAGAAGTTTTACGGGAGCTGACAAAATTAGCTTTAGAAAACTTTCCCTAAAATTATAGGTATCCTTATAGGAGATATTTAGAGGAGCTGTTGGAGTTGCTCTAAGTTCGGGATTGTGTTGTTATAGGAGATATTTTCATCATGTCTCCCCGAAGATAGCTAGCTTATTACCGCAGATATTAGCCCATACAAAGGTCCCGACGGCCGCCGCCAAAGGATCACCCGCTCTCTTCGTACATCCAATGTACCCATTCCAATCTCAATAGGAAAGAGTTAATTGCAAAAAACCACCACATTTGGGGCATCGATTGCAGAAAATCACCTAGTCCCTAATTTTGTGCAAAAATCATCGCGTTTTCAATAAACTTTTTGCAAATTGCACTGATCGGGTGATTTGTTCCATTTAACCACTTTCTGACAAGTGGGGCTAGATTGTAAGAGCAAAATTTTTACACACACACCCCTCGATCTAAAACAGAAAAGCAATCAGCCCCCACCCCCCGGCCAGAGGCGCGCTGGCCGTCGGTTTCCTGCCGCCGGCCACCGAGTGCTCGTGCTCCAGCGGCTTCGGAGGTCAACGTCCAAAGACGCTGCTTGCTCCAGTCTTGTGCTTTGTGGCCGCAGCTTGCTTGTGCCCCGCCGCTGATGCTTGCGCCCCGCCGCTCCTATTCGTGCCTGAGCTGCGCGCTGCTGCTTGCGGCCCCGCTGCACGCCGCCGCGCTGCTGCTTGCGGCCGCGCTGCACGCCGCCGCGCTGCTGCCGCCAGCTGAAAGGAAGCGGCAAGCACCTTGGCCCAGGCCGCAGCGGTGGTGCAGTTGGGCGGCGAGCACCTTGGGCCAGCCGGCCAGGGCGCCGGCCGTGGCCCTGCCGTCCAGAGCTAGCAGCGCGAGCTCGATTGCTGCTCGTGGTCTTGAACGCCGGCGGCGCCTTGCCCTGCCGTGGCCGCGCCTCCAGCCCCCGACCACGGACGAGGCCGCCGTGATTCTCTGGGCCGCCATCGTGACCCTTCCGCTTCGGCGAGGCGAGGCGCGACGTAGAGATGAGGAGGGATGCCGCCCCGCCCACGAGGCAAGGCCAGGGAGGAGGGAGGCCGTCCCGCCGGAGGCTGCCTCGCCGTGGCCAGCCACCACCTCAGAGGAGGAAGGCGGCGGGGGTGGGAGGGGGGCTGATTGCTTTTTTCATTTTTTGAATAAGGGTGTCTTTGTGAAATTCAGGGAGGTGTAGGTCAACTTTTTACTAAATCATCTCCTTATAATCCGGCCCCACTTGTCAGAAAGTGATCAGTCAGGCTAAATCACCTGGTCAGTGCAATTTGCAAAAAAATTACTAGAAACGCGGTGATTTTTGCACAAAATTAGGGACTAGGTGCTTTTCTGCAATCGATGCCCCAAATGTGGTGGTTTTTTTGCAATTGTCTCCAATAGGAAGACTACAAGCATTACATAGTGCTATTACACATCTGAAGCCTGGACCTTGGTAAAACCACCATGTCTTTGATTTTAGTTACAAGATTCCTTCGGAAGCTTCCTCGTTAGATCGGCGATGAATCAATCATTGGCATTTGGAGCCCTTGTGGGGCCCAAACAGATCTTGCCCGTGGTGTCACTCTTGAACTATGTGATCTTTCCCACCTTGGTGTTTCCAAGCAAGGCATCTACTTTGACTCCGTTCGTGCCCAAGAAAGGGAGGTGGGACAACTCGATGGTGGTCTTGTGACATTACCTCATGTCCCTACCGACTTGTTCTACAGCTCAGATGAGCCAGTTCTCCTGCACGGTCTTTATGGGAAAAAAGGCTAAGGGCTCGAGCTAGCATTTGGAGATTGAGAGTGGAGCTGTAAAGATGGAACAAGAGCGACAAAGAGGTCGTAAAGGCCTCGATAGCGCCCACCCACTTTGAGGTTCGAAACTCCAACACACAAGCAAGCTTGCGAAGGGGAGGGGGTACTCGAACGCCCCCATGTGTCGGCCCTCAAGTTCTCCTTTAGTGTGGTGATTGGTCGCTGATTACCTTTACTCCAGTTGTTGCCATTGTTGGGTTTCGTAGTAATTTCAAAAAAATTCCTACGCACACGCAAGATCATGTGATGCATAGCAACGAGAGGGGAGAGTGCTGTCTACGTACCCACGCAGACCGACTTTGGAAGCGTTGACACAATGTAGAGGAAGTAGTCGTACGTCTTCACGATCCAACCGATCAAGCACCGAAACTACGGCACCTCCGAGTTCGAGCACACGTTCAGCTCGATGACGATCCCCGGACTCCGATCCAGCAAAGTGTCGGGGAAGAGTTCCGTCAGCACGACGGCGTGGTGACGATCTTGATGTACTACAGCAGCAGGGCTTCGCCTAAACTCCGCTACAGTATTATCGAGGACTATGATGGCTGGGGGCGCCGCACACGGCTAAGGAATAGATCATGTGGATCAACTTGTGTGTTCTAGGGTGCCTCTGCCTCAGTATATAAAGGACTAGAGGGGGAGGCTGGCCGGCCAAGGTGTGGCGCGCACGGAGAGTCCTACTCCCTCTGGGAGTAGGACTCCCCCCCCCAATCCTAGTTGGAATAGGATTCGCGGAGGGGGAAAAGAGAGAGAGGGGGCCGGCCACCTCTCCTAGTCCTAATAGGACTAGGGGAAGGGGGAGGCACGCAGCCCATGTAGGGCTGCCTCTTCTCTTTTCCACTAAGGCCCATCATGGCCCATTTAGCTCCCGGGGGGTTCCGGTAACCTTCCCGGTACTCCGGTAAAATCCCGATTTTACCCGGAACACTTCCGATATCCAAACATAGGCTTCCAATATATCAATCTTTACGTCTCGACCATTTCGAGACTCCTCGTCATGTCCGTGATCATATCCGGGACTCCGAACAACCTTTGGTACATCAAAATGCATAAACTCATAATATAACTGTCATCGTAACCTTAAGCGTGCGGACCCTACGGGTTTGAGAACAATGTAAACATGACCGAGACATGTCTCCGGTCAATAACCAATAGCGGGACCTGGATGCCCATATTGGCTCCTACATATTCTACGAAGATCTTTATCGGTCAGACCGCATAACAACATACGTTGTTCCCTTTGTCATTGGTATGTTACTTGCCCGAGATGCGATCGTCGGTATCCCATACCTAGTTCAATCTCGTTGCCGGCAAGTCTCTTTACTCGTTCTGTAATACATCATCCCGCAACTAACTCATTAGTTGCAATGCTTGCAAGGCTTATGTGATGTGCATTACCGAGAGGGCCCAGAGATCCTCCGACAATCGGAGTGACAAAACCTAATCTCGAAATACGCCAACCCAATATGTACCTTTGGAGACACCTGTAGTACTCCTTTATAATCACCCAGTTACGTTGTGACGTTTGGTAGTACCCAAAGTGTTCCTCCGGTAAACGGGAGTTGCATAATCTCATAGTTATAGGAACATGTATAAGTCATGAAGAAAGCAATAGCAACATACTAAATGATCGGGTGCTAAGCTAATGGAATGGGTCATGTCAATCAGATCATTCTCTTAATGATGTGATCCCGTTAATCAAATAACAACTCATTGTTCATGGTTAGGAAACATAACCATCTTTGATTAACGAGCTAGTCAAGTAGAGGCATACTAGTGACACTTTGTTTGTCTATGTATTCACACATGTATTATGTTTCCCGTTAATACAATTCTAGCATGAATAATAAACATTTATCATGATTAAAAGGAAATAAATAATAACTTTATTATTGCCTCTAGGGCATATTTCCTTCAGTCTCCCACTTGCACTAGAGTCAATAATCTAGATTACACCGTAATGATTCTAACACCCATGGAGCCTTGGTGCTGATCATGTTTTGCTCGTGGTAGAGGCTTAGTCAACGGGTCTGCAACATTCAGATCCGTATGTATCCTGCAAATCTCTATGTCTCCCACCTGGACTAGATCTCGTATGGAATTGAAGCGTCTCTTGATGTGCTTGGTTCTCTTGTGAAATCTGGATTCGTTTGCCAAGGCAATTGCACCAGTATTGTCACAAAAGATTTTCATTGGACCCGATGCACTAGGTATGACACCTAGATCGGATATGAACTCCTTCATCCAGACTCCTTCGTTCGCTGCTTCCGAAGCAGCTATGTACTCCGCTTCACATGTAGATCCTGCTACGACGCTTTGTTTAGAACTGCACCAACTGACAGCTCCACCGTTTAATGTAAACACGTATCCGGTTTGCGATTTAGAATCGTCCGGATCAGTGTCAAAGCTTGCATCAACGTAACCATTTACGACGAGCTCTTTGTCACCTCCATATACGAGAAACATATCCTTAGTCCTTTTCAGGTATTTCAGGATGTTCTTGACCGCTGTCCAGTGATCCACTCCTGGATTACTTTGGTACCTCCCTGCTAGACTTATAGCAAGGCACACATCAGGTCTGGTACACAGCATTGCATACATGATAGATCCTATCGCTGATGCATAGGGAACATCTTTCATATTCTCTCTATCTTCTGCAGTGGTCAGGCATTGAGTCTTACTCAATTTCACACCTTGTAACACAGGCAAGAATCCTTTCTTTGCTTGATCCATTTTGAACTTCTTCAAAATTTTGTCAAGGTATGTTGAATTAAGCGTTTTGATCTATCTCTATAGATCTTTATGCCTAATATGTAAGCAGCTTCACCGAGGTCTTTCATTGAAAAACTCTTATTCAAGTATCCCTTTATGCTATCCAGAAATTCTATATCATTTCCAATCAGTAATATGTCATCCACATATAATATCAGAAATGCTACAGAGCTCCCACTCACTTTCTTGTAAATACAGACTTCACCGAAAGTCTGTATAAAACCAAATGCTTTGATCACACTATCAAAGCGTTTATTCCAACGCCGAGAGGCTTGCACCAGTCCATAAATGGATCGCTGGAGCTTGCACACTTTGTTAGCTCCCTTTGGATCGACAAAACCTTCTGGTTGCATCATATACAACTCTTCTTCCAGAAATCCATTCAGGAATGCAGTTTTGACATCCATCTGCCAAATTTCATAATCATAAAATGCGGCAATTGCTAACATGATTCGGACAGACTTAAGCATCGCTACAGGTGAGAAGGTTTCATCGTAGTCAACCCCTTGAACTTGCCGAAAACCTTTTGCGACAAGTCGAGCTTTGTAGACAGTAATATTACCGTCAGCGTCAGTCTTCTTCTTGAAGATCCATTTATTCTCAATTGCTTGCCGATCATCGGGCAAGTCAACCAAAGTCCATACTTTGTTCTCATACATGGATCCCATCTCAGATTTCATGGCTTCAAGCCATTTTGCGGAATCTGGGCTTACCATTGCTTCTTCATAGTTCGTAGGTTCATCATGATCTAATAGCATGACTTCCAGAACAGGATTACCGTACCACACTGGCACGGATCTCACTCTGGTTGATCTACGAGGTTCAGTAGTATCTTGATCTGAAGTTTCATGATCATTATCATTAGCTTCCTCACTAACTGGTGTCGGTGTCACTGAAACAGTTTTCTGTGATGTACTACTTTCCAATAAGGGAGCAGGTATAGTTACCTCGTCAAGTTCTACTTTCCTCCCACTCACTTCTTTCGAGAGAAACTCCTTCTCTAGAAAGTTTCCGAATTTAGCAACAAAAGTCTTGCCTTCGGATCTGTGATAGAAAGTGTATCCAATAGTTTCCTTTGGATATCCTATGAAGACACATTTCTCCGATTTGGGTTCGAGCTTATCAGGTTGAAGCTTTTTCACATAAGCATCGCAGCCCCAAACTTTCAGAAACGACAACTTTGGTTTCTTGCCAAACCACAGTTCATAAGGCGTCGTCTCAACGGATTTTGATGGTGCCCTATTTAACGTGAATGTGGTCGTCTCTAGAGCGTATCCCCAAAACGATAGCGGTAAATCAGTAAGAGACATCATAGATCGCACCATATCTAGTAAAGTACGATTACGACGTTCGGACACACCATTGCGCTGTGGTGTTCCGGGTGGCGTGAGTTGCGAAACTATTCCACAATTTTTCAAATGTACACCAAACTCGTAACTCAAATATTCTCCTCCACGATCAGATCGTAGAAGCTTTATCTTCTTGTTACGATGATTTTCAACTTCACTCTGAAATTCTTTGAACTTTTCAAATGTTTCAGACTTGTGTTTCATTAAGTAGATATACCCATATCTGCTTAAGTCATCTGTGAAGGTGAGAAAATAACGATATCCGCCACGAGCCTCAATATTCATCGGACCACATACATCTGTATGTATGATTTCCAGCAAATCTGTTGCTCTCTCCATAGTACCGGAGAACGGTGTTTTAGTCATCTTGCCCATGAGGCACGGTTCGCAAGTACCAAGTGATTCATAATCAAGTGGTTCCAAAAGTCCATCAGTATGGAGTTTCTTCATGCGCTTTACACCGATATGACCTAAACGGCAGTGCCACAAATAAGTTGCACTCTCATTATCAACTCTGCATCTTTTGGCTTCAACATTATGAATATGTGTGTTACTACTATCGAGATTCAACAAGAATAGACCACTCTTCAAGGGTGCATGACCATAAAAGATATTACTCATATAAATAGAACAACCATTATTCTCTGATTTAAATGAATAACCGTCTCGCATCAAACAAGATCCAGATATAATGTTCATGCTTAACGCTGGCACCAAATAACAATTATTTAGGTCTAATACTAATCCCGAAGGTAGATGTAGAGGTAGCGTGCCGACTGCGATCACATCGACTTTGGAACCGTTTCCCACGCGCATCGTCACCTCGTCCTTAACCAATCTTCGCTTGATCCGTAGTCCCTGTTTCGAGTTGCAAATATTAGCAACAGAACCAGTATCAAATACCCAGGTGCTACTGCGAGCATTAGTAAGGTACACATCAATAACATGTATATCACATATACCTTTGTTCACCTTGCCATCCTTCTTATCCGCCAAATACTTGGGGCAGTTCCGCTTCCAGTGACCAGTCTGCTTGCAATAGAAGCACTCAGTTTCAGGCTTAGGTCCAGGTTTGGGTTTCTTCTCTTGAGTAGCAACTTGCTTGCCGTTCTTTTTGAAGTTCCCCTTCTTCTTCCCTTTGCCCTTTTTCTTGAAACTAGTGGTCTTGTTGACCATCAACACTTGATGCTCCTTCTTGATTTCTACCTCCGCAGCTTTCAGCATCGCGAAGAGCTCGGGAATAGTCTTGTTCATCCCTTGCATATTATAGCTCATCACGAAGCTCTTGTAGCCTGGTGGCAGTGATTGAAGAATTCTGTCGATGACGCAATCATCTGGGAGATTAACTCCCAATTGAATCAAGTGATTATTATACCCAGACATTTTGAGTATATGCTCACTGACAGAACTGTTCTCCTCCATCTTACAGCTATAGAACTTATTGGAGACTTCATATCTCTCAATCCGGGCATTTGTTTGAAATATTAACTTCAACTCCTGGAACATCTCATATGCTCCATGACGTTCAAAACGTTGTTGAAGTCCCGATTCTAAGCCGTAAAGCATGGCACACTGAACTATCGAGTAGTCATCAGCTTTGCTCTGCCAGACGTTCATAACATCCGGCGTTGCTCCTGCAGCAGGCCTGGCACCCAGCGGTGCTTCCAGGACGTAATTCTTCTGTGCAGCAATGAGGATAATCCTCAAGTTACGGACCCAGTCCGTGTAATTGCTACCATCATCTTTCAACTTTGCTTTCTCAAGGAACGCATTAAAATTCAACGGAACAACAGCACGAGCCATCTATCTACAATCAAACATAAACAAGCAAGATACTAATCAGGTACTAAGTTTCATGATAAATTTAAGTTCAGTTAATCAATTTAATTAAAGAACTCCCACTTAGATAGACATCCCTCTAATCCTCTAAGTGATTACGTGATCCAAATCAACTAAACCATAACCGATCATCACGTGAGATGGAGTAGTTTTCAATGGTGAACATCGTTATGTTGATCATATCTACCATATGATTCACGCTCGACCTTTCGGTCTCCGTGTTCCGAGGCCATATCTGTATATGCTTGGCTCGTCAAGTATAACCTGAGTATTCCGCGTGCGCAACTGTTTTGCACCCGTTGTATTTGAACGTAGAACCTATCACACCCGATCATCACGTGGTGTCTCAGCACGAAGAACTTTCGCAACGGTGCATACTCAGGGAGAACACTTCTTGATAATTTAGTGAGAGATCATCTTATAATGCTACCGTCAATCAAAGCAAGATAAGATGCATAAAAGGATAAACATCACATGCAATCAATATAAGTGATATGATATGGCCATCATCATCTTGTGCTTGTGATCTCCATCTCCGAAGCACCGTCGTGATCACCATCGTCACCGGCGTGACACCTTGATCTCCATCGTAGCATCATTGTCGTCTCGCCAAGCTCGTGCTTCTACGACTATCGCTACCGCTTAGTGATAAAAGTAAAGCATTACATCGCGATTGCATTGCATACAATAAAACGACAACCATAAGGCTCCTGCCAGTTGCCGATAACTCGGTTACAAAACATGATCATCTCATACAATAAAATTCAGCATCATGTCTTGACCATATCACATCACAACATGCCCTGCAAAAACAAGTTAGACGTCCTCTACTTTGTCGTTGCAAGTTTTACGTGGCTGCTACGGGCTTAAGCAAGAACCAATCTCACCTACGCATCAAAACCACAACGATAGTTTGTCAAATAGACTCCGTTTTAACCTTCGCAAGGACCGGGCGTAGTCACACTTGGTTCAACTAAAGTTGGAGAGACAGTCGCCCGCAAGCCACCTATGTGCGAAGCACGTCGGGGGAACCGGTCTCGCGTAAGCGTACGCGTAATGTTGGTCCGGGTCGTCTCAACCAACAATGCCGCCGAACCAAAGTATGACATGCTGGTAGGCAGTATGACTTATATCGCCCACAACTCACTTGTGTTCTACTCGTGCATATAACATCAACATAAATAACCTAGGCTCGATGCCACTGTTGGGTTTCGTAGTAATTTCAAAAAAAATTCTACGCACACGCAAGATCATGTGATGCATAGCAACGAGAGGGGAGAGTGCTGTCTACGTACCCACGCAAACCGACTGCGGAAGCGTTGACACAACGTAGAGGAAGTAGTCGTACGTCTTCACGATCCAACCGATCAAGCACCGAAACTACGGCACCTCCGAGTTCGAGCACACGTTCAGCTCGATGACGATCCCCGGACTCCGATCCAGCAAAGTGTCGGGGAAGAGTTCCGTCAGCACGACGGCGTGGTGACGATCTTGATGTACTACAGCAGCAGGGCTTCGCCTAAACTCCGCTACAGTATTATCGAGGACTATGGTGGCTGGGGGCGCCGCACACGGCTAAGGAATAGATCACGTGGATCAACTTGTGTGTTCTAGGGTGCCTCTGCCTCAGTATATAAAGGACTAGAGGGGGGAGGCTGGCCGGCCAAGGTGTGGCGCGCCAGGAGAGTCCTACTCCCTCTGGGAGTAGGATTCCCCCCCCCCAATCCTAGTTGGAATAGGATTCGCGGAGGGGGAAAAGAGAGAGAGGGGGCCGGCCACCTCTCCTAGTCCTAATAGGACTAGGGGAAGGGGGAGGCGCGCAGCCCATGTAGGGCTGCCTCTTCTCTTTTCCACTAAGGCCCATCATGGCCCATTTAGCTCCCGGGGGGTTCCGGTAACCTTCCCGGTACTCCGGTAAAATCCTGATTTTACCCGGAACACTTCCGATATCCAAACATAGGCTTCCAATATATCAATCTTTACGTCTCGACCATTTCGAGACTCCTCGTCATGTCCGTGATCACATCCGGGACTCCGAACAACCTTCGGTACATCAAAATGCATAAACTCATAATATAACTGTCATCGTAACCTTAAGCGTGCGGACCCTACGGGTTCGAGAACAATGTAGACATGACCGAGACATGTCTCCGGTAAATAACCAATAGCGGGACCTGGATGCCCATATTGGCTCCTACATATTCTACAAAGATCTTTATCGGTCAGACCGCATAACAACATACGTTGTTCCCTTTGTCATCGGTATGTTACTTGCCCGAGATTCGATCGTCGGTATCCCATACCTAGTTCAATCTCGTTGCCGGCAAGTCTCTTTACTCGTTCTGTAATACATCATCCCGCAACTAACTCATTAGTTGCAATGCTTGCAAGGCTTATGTGATGTGCATTACCGAGAGGGCCCAGAGATACCTCTCCGACAATCGGAGTGACAAAACCTAATCTCGAAATACGCCAACCCAACATGTACCTTTGGAGACACCTGTAGTACTCCTTTATAATCACCCAGTTACGTTGTGACGTTTGGTAGTACCCAAAGTGTTCCTCCGGTAAACGGGAGTTGCATAATCTCATAGTTATAGGAACATGTATAAGTCATGAAGAAAGCAATAACAACATACTAAACGATCGGGTGCTAAGCTAATGGAATGGGTCATGTCAATCAGATCATTCTCTTAATGATGTGATCCCGTTAATCAAATAACAACTCATTGTTCATGGTTAGGAAACATAACCATCTTTGATTAATGAGCTAGTCAAGTAGAGGCATGCTAGTAACACTTTGTTTGTCTATGTATTCACACATGTATTATGTTTCCGGTTAATACAATTCTAGCATGAATAATAAACATTTATCATGATTATAAGGAAATAAATAATAAATTTATTATTGTCTCTAGGGCATATTTCCTTCAGCCATTGCGGGGGCCATGGGCACCAATGCATCACCGGCCATTGCTTGCGCTAGTAACACACCTTCAGCCACTTCTTGCCAGGTGGTCTTTGGCGGGAAGCTGGCGACGCTTGAAGATTAAAAAGCCCTCGGGCTTGAGGCCTTCATCGGCAAGAGATGAGGGTTGAAGTGGAGGTTGTGGCCTATTCAAGTCAAAGAGGAGAATGACGGTATAACATCCGGGTTAATAGGATTGATAGACTACTCATATCAACAAGGTGCATCTTCTTTCCTAGAAGATTGTCTCCAAAGAAGCTCCAAGTTAATCGTGCTTGCCTTGGGGTAATTTGAGAATCGTTGAACAACTTAGAAGTTGATCCGGTCCGCACTAGTGAGTACAAAGTTGGCAAAAGACTAGTATTGGTCTATGGGGCCAGTCTAAATCCCAGGTGGTAGCCACGCAAAGTGCGTAAAAAAGACTAATTTTGGTCTGTGAGGCCTAGTCTAAATCTCAGGTGGTAGCCAGGTGTAGCGGCCTTAGACCCGGTAGCCAATCCGAGGCATTACAGGCTGGCTAGCGAAGGTTCGGGAGACATAGAGGTTGCATTAGTCTCCGGTCACACGATTGCCATAACCAGGGAGGCTCTCCTTTATCAGTGACCTTGTTCATGGAACTATATATCTAACAAATCAGGAATGAAAGCCAACATGGCAATTATTGGGAAGTTCTTAGGTGACTTTTGTTCTGTAAACTTTGTGGGTAGGCTCTGATGCATCATAGTGAGCACGGGTGTGGTGTCTCCGGTCAGAGGAAGGTTCAACACATGTGTGCATGTATAGGCAAGGCGTCATCAAACAATTATGGTGACATCCTCTCAACAATCGAGATTACTCGGGGGGGTCGAATCATGGAAGTCGGCACTCGGATGTGCTCTAGCTTTGCCATGCCCTTGGGTATCCCCTTGTTATGGTCAAGGTCAGGGGCAAAGCCCATGGCAAAGAGGTGGTCCTACATAGAGGAGAACGGTCAATAACCCCACCCATTATAACAAAAAAGGGTGATGGAAGTTTGACCATTGGCCAGTGTAGACCCGAAAGAACGCCTCATTCTCAAATTTGAAAAAGTCTTCAATCTTAGGCACACTCTAGTCCAATAGTGACATGTTTTACAATAATGCAAATGAAATTGACATAAATGTAGTAACGATGATTGGAAATGCATGATATATGAGAAAAATTGTCTTATGACATAGTGACGCAAAATGCACATATCAGTGAGGACCGATTGAGATTCGGGAGTCACTCAGTGGTTGTGCTCAAACCTGTCGATGGCCTCGTAGGCGCGCGGCTGCTCGCCCCCCTCCCCCCCCCCCCCCCCCCCCGGATTGTTGCCCTTGCTAGTTGTTTCCTGCAACAAAAGGTCCTCAAAACCAACGAGAGATTCAACCGAGCGAACTCTGTGAAGCCTCCAGACTGAGAGAAACCACAAAAAATGCCATTAAGGACAAAACCTAGCAAATATACTACTCCCTCCATTTGGTTTTATTGGTCCAAATAGTTGAAACATAAAGACCAAGAAGGTGCACGCGGGCAGATACTTGGGTAGTAAATCTGATAATTGTGCTCCTTAATGTCCTCGACTTATTATCCTATGAACTAAACTACACCCAAAACAGTTACCATGCACGTGCGGCTTGGATTCATGTCCAGTTAGGAAAGCGCATGTGTGGGCTTTCCAGCAAGTGGCGTAGGAATTGAGTGGTTGGAGAAATAACTAACACATTATTAATGCAACGGCCTAAAAAAGGTACAACATTTGGTGGTCCTCCGGCCCAATAATCCTGGACATAGGAATACGAAGCTACATGAATAGGTGGGATCCACATCCTACTTGTCATGAACTAAGGCTTGTGAGAAGAGGCGAGGAGCCGATAGGTGGAGATACGTAGGGGTCTAGGGGAGGAAACATGGCAGAGTGAACATGTAAGGAAAATGTGGTATCTGGCAATACTAGTTTAGGAGTGTAGACTGTAGTACGCCGTGCAGGTTGGGCCTTAGGGTCTTCTTCGTATTTTTCATTTTTCATTTCGATCTATCTACAATGAAGGTTAGCTAACTGCTACCTAGTTACATGAATATGTGGGATCCTCACCCTACTCGCCGTCGGCTTAGGATGGAGAGAAATGGGGGGGGGGGGGGGCAAAGGATGAAGATCTGGAAGGATGTAGGGGAGGAAATGGGAGTGGAGGGAATGAGAGTATTCAATAACATTTTAGGAGCATAGACTGCAATACACCATACAAGTTGAGTCTTAGGAACTTCTTTGTGTTTATTTTAGCGAATCCATTGCTTTCCTTGGCATATGAATACACTCCCCCTCCCAAGAATGCTCTCATTCCCTCCTTTATCTCTCATCCCTCCTTCTCTTACGAGTCACCCATAGATATAACTGACTCATCTCTCCTTCAGTTGCAGAAGAGGAGGTTGGAGTACATAGTAAGTCTAGGGCTAGGTCTAGGTTTGCTCATGTGGCATCTGGTGTTATACTACATAACTTCACTCCTCTACTTGCGAGCGGTATCGGGTGGTTGCCTCGTTCTTCTTCTGGCCGGCTTCAATGATGAGAGCTTCTCTAGTAAGCTTGTAAGTCTATGAAAGCAGGATAATACAAATTAATCATCCATTTTTCATCATCGTCGTGGGGAAGGAAGATCAGAGGCATCTGCATTTTGGCCCTTCAACTATGGAGCATTGTGGAGTGACATGGGTTTGCTTTGTCTGTCTTTGATCACTGCAACGTCCTTGAGCATCGGAGTTGAAGAGCAAGTCAACATATGTCTCTGAGGGCATCCATAGTGTCGAGAGGCAACCTTGCCTCTATGTTGGGGCCCATTAGGTGCCTCCAAGTTTCATAGAAAAGTACGTAACGTATAGAGGTTGTGGTTGCCTCTTAGATGGACCCTACAACATACTAAAAACAGAAGAAATTTCAGCCTATTTTATTCTGCCAAACATCTCACACAACTGATCCTAGAAATTGCCATCAGTTTTCTTCACAGATGTCACTTTTCTCCACTGATGGCGGGTTTGTCGCCAGAGACAATGGCGTGTCACAACTTGTCCCTTGTATCATCTTTGGAGACATGTCTACAAATTTAAGAAAGAGCTTGGTTGTATTTTTATTTTTTTTGGCGCAACTGCCCACCTCCTCGGTCCACACACACTCCTGATCATCCGGGCATTGCGCGAGCAGAGGGGAGCAGCACACACCAGGTCACAAACACTTTCAGGAATCAAGCTACTGGCAACAGAAATTAGCGAGATCACGCACGCCATGCCAGCTCTGCTGGATCTCATGGTGGTTCACTCCTCGCCGTCGCCTCGCTTCGCTGGTGCCCCGCGGCCGTGCGCCGCGCTGGTGGTCGACTCGAGGCATCCGGGCAGGAGAGGGAGCAATGCTGCCGGTCGTTCCATGCCTCCGCGCCGGCGTGCTGGGGAGGCGTCGAGGAGCGGCGCTGCCGATCACGGCCGCGGCCGCCGCCGCGCGTGGACCGCCACGGTCGGGAGTGTGGGCTGGGCCGAGAAGATGGCCCACAAGCCCATCTCGTGCCCAAAGCCCGCTACGGCGGTACCTTGAAATACCCCGCCTTGGCGCCCGAGCGTAACCGCCTCAACCAACAGCGCGCGCCTCTCCTCTTCTCCCCGTCGCCGGAGCGCCGCCGACAAGAAACCAAGAACCCACCATCCCCGCCTCCTCCGCTATCCAGCGATCCAGCGCCGGCGGCGACAGATGGACCAGTTCCACGACAGGCAGCACGTGCGGCTGCGGAGCCGCGTGCTCGGCACGTACCTGCACGCCGACCACGACGGGGAGCGGGTCTCCCTCAGCCGGCGCCGTGACTCGCTGAACACGGCGTGGGTGGCGCACATCCACCAACGCGCCGACGGCCCGTACCTGCTCCTCCACAGCGCCGCCTACGGCCGCTACCTCGGCACCACGTTCAAGCCGGCGCCGCTCGGCCACCACGGCTGCCGCACCGAGCAGCGCGACTACAACGACGAGCCGGACCTGATGTCCGTCATGTGGAAGGCCGCCGGGGCGGGCTTCGATGACGTCGTCCTTCTCCGCAACGTTGCCGGCCGCTACCTCCGCGCCAACGGCAGGTACCTCCCCTGGAACACCGGCGTCACCGTCGACAACATAGGCAACATCAGCGCCATGATGTACTGGACCGTCGAGGACATCCCCGCCAGAGAGGGTCCGCCTGGCCTCCCAGGCCCGATCCACGTGAGTTCGCCATGACCCTGCTTCTTGAATCTTGATAACTCTCGAATTGCTTCTTGAATCAATTGAGCGAATTCTTTGATCTCCTGAACCTAACCATGGTGGTTCTTTTGGGCTCAACTGCAGACCCCCAGCCCCGGATACCACTCCCTCATGCTCTGGCGCAACCCGGTGGTGTCACGGCTGATCCGGTTCATGCTGTCCGATCCCCACGGCCCCATCTACACCCAGCACTGCTGGACCACGCTGCGGTTCAGGGGGAGGTCCGTGTTCCACCTGAGGGACGAGCTGGCCAGGCGCATCGCCTTCGTCCTGGACGGGCGTCAGTCCTTGGACCTCCTAATGTGCGTCCGAGCGGGCCACCGGGGGCGTCTGACCCCACTCGTCGTCGACCTGCCCAGCAGCGGCTACGGCGAGACCCTCTGGATTGTCGTCTTCATGTCTGGGACCCCAGGTGAGAGCCACTCTCCATGCCCCAACTTCCTAATGATCTCGTTCGTAATAGTGGTAGTCTTGACTGAATCTTGAACCAGTTTGCTGAAAATGTTATAGTCCGAGGGGAAAGTTTACTGAAATTGTTGTAGTCTGAAACTGTCAGGAGTTGGTAATTGTCTGTAACTGTTGTAGTCTTGTAGATAAGTGAAAGATGATTACACACAACCTTGGTATGGAAAGCATTGATTTCATACTATTCTGCTCGATTCAGATAATGCAGTACCTCCATTTGATACTATTTTTTGCCATCAGTAAAAAAGAATTGTGTAAAGCCATTGAAAATTATAGAACTTTAAAAAGCCAAATCAGCTCATTAATCTCTTTTTAGACTTAGCATAGAAGAGGATATATCCGTTTGAGTTTGCCTATTTTACTTGGGTTCCAGGTTTCTACAAACCTCTGAACAAAATTCAGGTTCCTACAATACTAAATTAAATCTAGTTTCTACAAACCATATTGTTTCCAGGTTTTGCACCTTAGCTGTATTTCTAGTCTTGTAAAACTCTGAGATTTGGATTGCTGATCTGCTCCTACAAATATTGTTTGGCCAGAAATGTGTTGGTGTTCTTGAAATCCTATATTGCAGAATGCACAGATATTTGAACTCTTACTTAATGTAGTGCTAGTCTGATCCTTCTTGGAAAAAAGATTATATGATAGGTTTTGTTAGGACTTTGACTTGTCTGAAATGTAAAAGTAGCTGAATGGAAATAGTACTAGGTGCCAAGTGGATTTATCAGTCTGTGCACACATGGCAAAACGTGGTCTGAAGCTAGTAGAAGCTACTGGTTCCACATTACTGTTCTTGATTCAGATAATTCAGTTTGTCCATTTCGTAAGATTTGCGCTAGTTGAAAAGGCAAATCATTTTGTAACATTTGCCGCTCAGTTCCTTGCACATTATATTGTTTCAGGTTTTGTCCTGTTGATCTTGTTTGTTATTTGGTCGTCCCCCTAACTGACTCGTTATTTCTGCTATTTCAGCTTATAACGCACTGCGACACCCGGATGTCGATGCAGAGTAGAGAAAGATCAGAGCAGGAGTCCTGTCGCACCTCTTCAGAAGTTTCACCGCCTCGGACATTATGACAGCAGAACTTGACCCCGTGCTTTTGCATGTAGATAGATATAGGTTCAGAAAACTCAGCAGCTCCTGTGTTTCTTTTGCTAGCTAAAACTTGCTCTGTTCTCTCGACACGACAAGGCGAACCTGTCAGTTTTGGCCTTGCGGTTATGTGATTCAGAATTGCTCAAGGCGTTGTGACCAGTGGTTTAAGTAGTCGTTGGAGTGTCGCTCTTCTGAAATTCATTCATCTCTATGATGTGGTTGGTACTTGCAATTAGTTGATCTTGCGTTTCTTTTGGATGATGGATGCACTTGGTATAAATGAAAAATGCAGCGGTTCTTGCCAGCAATGAGTTGATGATCCTGTGTTTCTGTTAGGCACTTGGCAGAAATGCAAAATGTAGTGGGTTTGAGCTGGTGATTGTGCTTGTAGTAGACCTGTTTTGAGTTTTGGCCAAGGGGCGTGAAAAGGAATTTGTCTCGTGTGTGCCGAGCATCTGAGTTCTGAACGCGGCCACATCTGTACTACAATTCTTTGCAATATCTGTACTCCAAGTGCTCCTATAGGATCTGGAACTTTATTGCACAACCTGCGATTCCTTTGTAAAATCTGTACTGCAATTTTCCCCAATTTGTGTGTACATCTGGAGGTTGCTTGGCCGATTGCTAGCTCTGTGCACTGATGTGCCTTTCCGCAGTCTGTTTCTTGTCCTATGAACACTTGTAAGTTGTTTAGTCCATAAACCATGACCCCCCCCCCCCCCCCCTCCCTCACACCCACCCACCCATTGTTGGATTATCATAATTTTTTGAAATAGGGTGATTTTCTCAAGGTTGGTATCGGTATATCCATTATTTGTCCTACCATCCCATAACCTGAAACTGTTTGACAGTGTTCATATGTTTTCTAGTCAAATTCAGTCTGTTATAACGACTTGTCCTGACAGTATCAGGTCATTGGGGGTAGAACCTACTGAAAATAGGTTGATTTTTGGCGAAAACCAAGGTAAGTTAAATATAATAGCACATAGCAATTGAACACTCCGGAGCCCTACTCTTTTTTATCAGTCAAACACCTTTTGTGCAAACTGAAAGCAGTCCAACCTAACGACCACACATCGATTAATCAACAGCGAATGAAGTCTACTGGAGACTAAACGATCTATACAGCCACTTCTACTCCGCGTGTAAGGAAGATCAAATGTAGCACGCCATGGTGATTTCTTGGTGCTAAGTAGTCTTTGTTACGCCTGCTTCTGCTGCAGCAGGAGCCTGAAGAGATCGCTTCCGAGGCAGCGTGTACAAGAGAAGTGCAGAACGCTTGCCTGTCACATGTCATTTTGCGCATGTAAAAAGTTGAAGGACGTTTGCCCTTCCATGACGTTCTCCCCCGTTATGCGATCGATTTGCCATAATTCAGTGCAGGGGTTTTTCTGTGTGCGGATAGGATTTATAGAGTGAGCAAAGGAAATGGACATCAATTGGGCGTTTGGTCTAGTGGTATGATTCTCGCTTTGGGTGCGAGAGGTCGCGAGTTCGATTCTCGCAACGCCCCATAAATTTTTCGTTTTTATTCACTTTTTTTTGTAAAAAAAAAAAGTGTGCTCTCTCATCGCAAGATAGTTTGCCATAAGATGAGCTGCTTAGCTTTGCCTTCAGCAAATCTCCTCAAGGTGAATTCTAGGCGGAAAAGTTGTCTGCGCTCTTCAATAGCATTAATATATTCTCAGTAAGCTACTGAATATTTGTGTTATTACGAGCCCATTTTCTGATTGCAGCTCTGATCCGTCTGAACTTGATATTGATTGAAGATGCAGACTGTATGTGGCGGGTTCCTCTGAGCCATCCCGCCGAGATGATACTTTTAACCTCTCCAGTCTGAAGGCAATGGTTTCTCAAACCTCAACAGGTTTACATCGAGTAATCTCGGAGCTGAGCTCAACTATGATAAAATTAGTGCCAATAAAATTATCAACCAAGTCGTTGTAGTATAGTGGTAAGTATTCCCGCCTGTCACGCGGGTGACCCGGGTTCGATCCCCGGCAACGGCGAGTTTTTTATTCCCTCTTATTTTCTTTCTACACTTACATTTCCATGCAAACTTTTGCTGGTTCAATCTTTTTTTTGAACTCTCCAAATCCCTTTATTTATTCAGTGGTAAATACACAAAGAATCTTTTACAATAAAAGGGACCAAGGCACTAGGGCCTCATCAAACCAAGTACTAGGGGGAGAGAACTTAGTTAATCTTGCTAACTCATGAGCAACCGAATTTGCTTCACGATGGCAATGCTCGAACCGGGCTTTGCGCCAAATTGAGCACCCATAGCTTTGCACCAAATTAACTTTTTTTTAAAGGAGGATTACCCCCGGCCTCTGTATCAATCGATGCATGCAGCCATATCTATACCAATATAAAAAGACTCAAAGAGGCAGATCGAAACCATCTCAACCGTCAAATCTTGTGATCGAGCGGTTCAAATCGCTCTAATGTTGAGCACCAAACACGTTTAATGCTTTAATTATCCACCAATGTCATTGGTTATAAACATGTCTAAACTCAACCCTATCCCATGAAATATGCCGGGGGTAATCCTCCTTTAAAAGAATTTCCCAGAGTTGTCCCGCAATACAACACCAACAGTACCTTGCAGCGAATCAGGGTCAAACGCCGCATCAACATTGAGCGTTACTGTCCTGACAGGCGGCGGTCGTACCCATGGGTTTCTCTGCATTTTTGCTTTCGGCTTTGAGGCAGCGATGAAGTTTGCTGCAAGGCCCCCAACCGATGTAACTATTTCAGAAGGCTGTTTTGTCTGCTCCTTGTGAACTACGTAGCTTTCTTCGTTCCCACCACAAATACTATGAAGCAATTGCCACCAAAAGGTATGATCTTTTCTTTCCCAACATAGTTGTTTCATTTGCAGGTAGGTCTAATAGATGCTCAAGCACAGCCTCACCTGCATGGTCAACAGCACATGCCCGACAGATAACTTCCTTATGACATTGTTATGTTTTTATTTAATAACTAGTAATTATGTACGTGCAATGCACGTATTAGGTAGGATATTAGTGACACGTTATATTTGGTAAGGTATATTTGTGGCACATTGATATTTGGTAAGATATTAATTCCTTTCTTCGCAGGAATGATAAGATATTAATTACATGGCATATTTCATGGGATAGGGTTGAGTTTAGACATGTTTATAACCAATGACAGTGGTGGATAATTAAAGCGTTAAACGTGTTTGGTGCTCAACATTAGAGCGATTTGAACTGCTCGATCACAAGATTTGACGGTTGAGATGGTTTTGATCTGCCCCTTTGAGTCTTTTTATATTGGTATAGATATGGCTGCATACATCGATTGATATAGAAGCCGGGGGTAATCCTCCTTTAAAAAAAATTAATTGAGTGTGTGCTGCAACGTGGCGATGGGTGGTCAACCGCGCGGTTATTATTCATTCCCTTGCCCCGGACTGAGGAAGGCCGCTTATGCACTGATGATCACCTGAACGGTCGCATGTAGGCTACACTACATCTAACACGAGTCGCTGTTGTCCCGCTTGGAGTCATTGTTGCTAGGATTAAAGAGGAGGCGTCACTTTGGAGCATGGCGGGGGCTAGGCACTTGAGTAATATAATGCCGCGAGAGTGATTGTTGTAATTCGGCCATGGGCCTTAACCTTTTAAACTTCTTTATTAATCAATGAAAATGACAAATCTTTTGCCGCATTTAAAAAAAAAATAACACGAGTCGTTGCTAGGGTTCTTCAGCCATTGACCTGAACATAATATTTAGCTGGCAATTGGGTGATTTCTTTTCTCAATTTTTCTGAGGGAGCAATTGGGTGATTTCTTGGGCGTACCGCCTTGTTGCCAGATCCGGTTGCTTCATCGAATTTAGACATTGATGGATATATGTACACAAGGTACGGGATAAGCTTGTGGTTGATCTCCTGATTATGTTTTATACAATTCTGTCTAATTAATGGAATCAAAGGGCGTTTGGTCTAGTGGTATGATTCTCGCTTTGGGTGCGAGAGGTCGCGAGTTCGATTCTCGCAACGCCCCCATTTTTTTATTTCTTCTGTACAAAAATCTACATGTAAATCATTTTTTTATTCTGTTTTTCGCTTCTTCTGTAGAAAAATCTACATATAAATCATTTTTTATTTATTTTATTAGAAAAATCTACATACGATGGGGAGCATTACAGTCATTCAGAAGAATGTCACAATGATACTTATTATTTTAGAAGTGTGATGCAGATAATGCTGAATAGAGGAAGGAGAAACTATAATAAGATTTGCCCTCTTTTAGTTAAGAGATTATCTATTAAAAAATATGTCTCACCACATTTAGGAATATCCCCGTTTTGCACGTATTTATCCTTTTTCTAACAAAAAATCTCATAGACGTATAACATCACAGTCATCCATAATTGTAAGACTAGAAAAACACATTGTCACATGCAGGGGCGGAGCCAGGATTTGGACATGAGGGGGGCGAAAAGCCAATGCTAATAGAAGTGGAACATCATAATATATTGAGTCTCATGATGGCACTGATAAGAAATCTTTAAAACATATGTTTGAAACTACAAAAGAATGTTACAATTCTATAAACTTAGCTCTACGACAGCCACCAGCGTTGAACAAGTTGATAACGTGAATTGGCTATTTTCCTTATTACCAATATACTCCCTTCGCTTAAAATAAGTGTCTCAACTTTCAACTAACTTTAATATAAAGTTGTACTAAGCTTGAAATGGGCAAGTTGATAACGTGAATTGGCTATTTTCCTTATTACTAATATACTCCCTCCGTCTCAAAATAAGTGTCTCAACTTTCAGCTAACTTTAATATAAAGTTGTACTAAGCTTGAAATGGGCAAGTTGATACTCTAATTGAACCCTTTCTTAACTAGAAAAGACTACAGGATAATAAAAATCCACCAGTGTGCATATGGTAGGCACGTCAAATAACTCATATCATGGATCCAAAAATGCCCAAAATGTCAAAAGCTCTATTGTAAATACAATGCTAATAAATCAGACTAAGATCATAATTCATGAAAAAATATACTAATAATTAATAGCTACTGGTGCGTCGTGGTACCTGCTGCCAATATATTCAATCTTGGTGACCTCGCTAGCGGCATCAAGCTGTATTCGTATGATGTGATCCGCCTCCATCTAATTGTATGCGGACAGCGAACTGTGGTGTAGAATGGTGGAGGGAATTGTCGTCAAGGCGACCAATGGATGGCCGCCACGGCAATGACAAACGCCCAAGCAGGACACCAGCGGCGGCGGGTGGCCTAGGGGCAGCCGGCGACAACGGCGAACGCCCTAGGTCGTCCAGAGAATACGCGTGTACACCAATCGATCAGATCGATCACATTATCCATACACCAGAGGAGCCAGCCACGACCGTATGCCTACATATGTATGGGCTATTGGGCTTTGGTCTTCTATATTCGGTGTAGCTGGTTCAATGAATATAATTTATATGGGCTAATGATGCATTTAGCTGCGGCCATTAGCAATGTACAGTATGCAGCCTGCTAAAAACCGTTGAGGGGGGCGAGCGATTGGCAGGGGTCTAGCCCCTGCTCGCCCCCCCTTGTCTCCGCCCCTGGTCACATGGCAGCAAATGCGAGGCAATACAACTGCCGTGCTACCTTACTGAAATTGACATTCATGCCACTATCACATGTTTGGCCACGTCATCCGTGGTGGCGGCAAGCGAAAACCACCATTTGCTTGATCTCCTTCATGCTTTGTTTGATAGAAGTGGATTGGAGAGGTTTGGAGAGGGAGGGGGGGGGGGGGCTGGGGATTGGGTGGATCCCTCTCTTCCACCTAATCCCCTCAAAACCCTTCCTTTCACAATCCTATTTGGTATAACATTTAAAAATCCAATCTTTATAATGTAACTAACTCCCCTTATATCCTTGCTACAGAATTGAAAAGGTCACCTAATAAAAATGACTTGAAATCACTATCTCATAATTTAGCAGCAGTTTTTCCAACAACAACATAATTTTACATGACTTGAAATCAATATCTCATCACAACAACAACATAATTTATCATAACAGCATGACTTTGAATCCCAAATCCCAGCATTCATAATTTATCATAACAACATAATCTTTCGCAACAAACAGTTCATCACAGCCACAACATCATTTTGAAACAAAGATATTGCAGACAAATGTATCCATCTTTTGGTGTCATGGTCATCTAGCATTGAGAACCTGAGAGAAATTTATCCATCCGGCTTGTTTATTGTGGCTTCTTTTGGTGCTTGAGAACCTAATAAAACAAAAAGAGATGAATATTAGAGTGCCTTGAGAAAAACTGTTACAGCAAATAGCTTTGCTAGATAGATGAACGATTAGTTCTATTTACAAAGCGAGTAATACATATGAAAGTATAATAGTAGATTTCGTCAAGTATCGCCGGAACATAGTAAGCAATTAAGCATAATAAATGCAAAACAAGTCCTACTACTTGCAGATAATAAAATACAAATGCAAAGATACGGCAGTATTCAGTTTAGATGAATAGAAAAGCCAGTGTTGGTAAGATCATCACTGATATAGATATAGTATTACCACAGAAATCACTACTACTACTTCTACTCGCAGATAAGCAGCAAAGATACATCAGCCAACCACAATTGTCATAGCAAAACTAGTTCAGTACAATACTAAACTGAACATGTAGAAGTCTTTGGCCCTGGAATAAATTTACTCTTAAAATAAGAAGATATCCAAGCGGCAGGATTCTGTCAAAATAAGAACATGTCTAAGTTGAGAACAGAGGGAGTAGATGGCACAAGGCCATCCTATCCTGTACACTGTTGCATGCATGTTCCTCCGAGAGCATGTTCATTTTGATTGTATCCTGTACAATGATTGTTTATCCAGGATAATATATATCACTACCATTTGAGCTGCATTTTAAGTACTGAGAAAGCTAAGAGGTAAAAAGGCACAACCATGTAAGCTGCAGTTTGAGAGCTAAAAAAAATGTGGTTGTACTAAAGAAAAAGAAAAGGTGCTCAGCTACAACACCGACTGTTGTACTATGTCACAGAAATATGCAGGTTACGCACAACAGTTTACAATCACCGCACATACGCACAACAGTTACAACATCAGACTATCACCATCACCATCACTAATTTACAATCTGCACCACACTGCCATCAGCATCAGCATCAGATCATCACAAATGAGCACTATTAATGCTACTATATATCTCTAGATAGGAAGGCAGATCGACCGCGGGATCAACAACTGTCACCAGGAGGGGGCGAACTTGGTTTAGAATCAGCCAATTTATCCTCCTAGATGCATCATACCATCACCAACACAAATTTATGGCAATCTCGCCGGCTAGGGTTAGGGTATAAGAGGGGCTAGAAGAGGACGAAGTCCTTGGCGAGCTAGCCGGGTAGGGTTAGGGTCCATGTGGAGCTGGGGGTAGGATACGTCGTTCTTGGCGTGCTCGCCGGTGAGGACGAGGCGGACGGAGGGCGTGCGGGAGGTGGCAGCCATGGCGAAGACTTGCCTCCCGGGAGAGGAGGGGGAGGGGAGGGGCGGCGATGACTTACCACCGGGGAGAAGTCCAGTATGCCGGAGGAGATCGCCGGCGTCGAGGCGTTGAGCGGCGCGACGTCTTGGGGAGGAGTCGGCGGTGGCGTCTCGAGTCGAGCAGCCAAATCCTCGAGCCCCCTCGAGGGTTCTGAAGCGCGTGGAAACAAGTGGATCGAAGGGGAATCGAGGGGGTTGGGCCGTCGAAACCCCGCGTACCAAATGGACCAACGAGGATTTGCGAGGATTCTGGGTGGGGTTAATCCTCTGAAAACCCTTAATCCTCTGGAAACCCCTCCGACCCACGCGAAACAAACGAGGCCTTAATGATAATTTGCCACTAGCGGCTTGAGCCAGCTCCAACAACATTTGCTCTAGCTCTCTCCTTCCCGACGCAGGCTCATAGTGTGCCCTTGCGACTCCCCTCAACACTCATCAGTGTTGTGCCCAGCCGTCACCACCTCTCCCCATGCCTCCGCTACCGCTCCACTCGTCGCGCCTCCTTGCGGCGCCGGCCAATTGATGTCCGACCTCCACTGCTCGCCACCGGCACCAGTGCTCCTCCATGGCCTCTCTCTATATATCCATTTGAAGGAATCCTCATGGCCTTGATCTCTTTTTTTTTCCTTTTCTAAGCTGGGTGAGGCTTTGAGTTCTCAAGATTCAGCCCTACATATAGTGTCCGCAAATAAAAAATACATCCAAGTCGTTGTAGTATAGTGGTAAGTATTCCCGCCTGTCACGCGGGTGACCCGGGTTCGACCCCCGGCAACGGCGGAATTTTTTTAATCTCTGTTATTATTATCGCCTGAACGCATTGCTCATGTCGTTGTGGCTGATTTTCTGATTATGTTATATAATTTTCCGTTTAAGTATTATCACCAATTGGGCGTTTGGTCTAGTGGTATGATTCTCGCTTTGGGTGCGAGAGGTCGCGAGTTCGATTCTCGCAACGCCCCACTTTTTTTTTTAGTTTTCTTCTCACCCCTGATATTTTTTCCCAGTGAACGCCGGTGCCACTGTTGAAAAAAAGGGCTTTACTTACCCTAGATAGATCTCACATTTGTCCTCCGGAAAAAATTACACGGTGGCATCTTAACTTAATAAAACCACTCAAAAAAATAATCTGAACTTAAAAAAAGAGAGGCTCACTGGCAGATTGTACCTGCATTTTCTTTCATTATTAGGGATGAAGAGAACTTGTGTTCTTCATTCAATTAACCAAAGAAAGGGTTGTCCCGTCAAAAAAAAAAAGAAAGGGTTGTCCAATAATCCCTCTGTCTCAAAAATAAGTATCGTTGATTTAGCACAACTTTGTACTAAGTCAGCGACACTTACTTTGGAATGGAGAGAGTACTACTCCCTCCGTTCCTAAATATAAGTCTTTGGAGTGATTTCTATGGACCACATACGAAGCAAAATGAGTGAATCTATACTTAAAATGCATCTATATACATCCGTATGTGGTTCATAGTGGAATCTCTACAAAGACTTATATTTAGGAACGGAGGGAGTACATAACACAGGTCGACCAAAAGAGACATGAATTATTGATCATAGCATTCAACTACACGGAGGCTAGAGTAAAATTTCACACAAACAAATCACATTATGTACAACCTTGTTTTCCACCTCTTTATTGATCAAGTTTGTCAGGTTCGCGCTGTGTGTGTAACAAATTTTTGTGGTACATTTCAATGGCCCTGTCTATTGCTCCATCAGGAGGGCGTCGATATTGCGCTTGCCCTCTGGGCCTTTGCTGTACCAGGATGAGACATAGTCGCCGTAAACCACATCCCGATACTTCTGCGGATGGTCCTTGCTCACGAGCTGGGGGGCAGTACATATTTTCTGAGATTTAGGTGGATCGTAGAACGTCGCCACTGACAAGCGGGCACGGTCGGCATTGACCACAGCTCGATGCACGGCGCTCTTGTATCTTCCGTTGGTTATGATCTGAATCATGGTAGAAAACATGAGCAACATATGAAAGAACCATTTAGCAACTATGCAGGAGGAGATTTTCAGCTTAAGTTTAGGATCAACGGTTTGGTCAAAGACCATGTCAATCTAATGAAAGATAACAAAATGTACATGCAGACGTCAATCTAGTGAAAACATAACAAAATGTTCATACGGAAGAAGCGTGGCCATATGATAAGATTTGCACTTATTCACCAAAACATTGAACATGAAGCATAAAAAAGAACGCTAAATAAACTGGGATTAATTAGCATTCTGCATGTAAACAGAAGAAAGAAAATTGTGTCATGATGCACAATCAGTACATTATGTGCTGCCCCGCCAAACAATTGTAATGGTTGGTGTAATGAAGTTTACTGACAAATTGTTTCTGACAGTTTACTAAATTTTAGCTGATGGAATATCAAGCAGCACATCCTTGAACTAGTAGTAGGTTTTATTCCTACCAGTATTCCAGCATCTGTTGATTTTGATCAGATTCATACAAGCTATCGAGAAATATTGAATTGAAGTCGTCCAAAATAGAACAGGGTATTGTAAGTATATATGTTAGACAGACCCTAGAAGTCATATCACTGATTGATTAGAGGGGATGGGAGTTTAAGTGGGAAGGGGAATGGGAGTTGAGAAAGCCAATTCCCACCATTTTCTTCCGACGGGATACCCTGTTAATTCGTGGGCAGAGTTTCCTCCCACACTAATTCCAATCATATACCAAACAAGGGAATGGAAGTAAAAGTCTACTTCCCATTGCCTAATCCCTCCACAAACTCCCATTCCCCTGCCCAAGTGATTACCCAACAGGCTGTTAAGTAATAAAGCATGTGGAGGTATTTACCTCTGTCTGGTCAGACAGAATTACAAGGATTGCATCAGGCACAGGATGCACAGGTATCCACATCCCATCCTTGAATACCTCGAGCCCACCCACATCATCTTGTATTAGAAGTGTTATTGCGCCAAAGTCAGAATGAGATTGCAATCCGAGAGCAAGATCTGGCTGTGGACAAGGGGAATAGTAGCTAACGGTGATGTTCTGATAAGCTTCTCCCACCGCTTCTTGCAGGTAGGAGGGTGGCAACTTCAGACTTTCAGAGATGATGCACAGCAATCTTTGGGCAAGGACTTTCATGCTGTCACTGTATTTTACAACAGTGTCCCTGCAAACGTTGCAGATATATTAGGCTATTTGTTCTTGTAAAAACATGTTAATGTGATAGAAATTGTAGCAACATGAGCAATAATGATACAAGGTATCCCATGAGATTTACTCCCCTGTAAAGAAATATAAGAGTGTTTAGATCACTAGAGTAGTGATCTAAATGCTCTTGTATTTCTTTACAGAGGGAGTATTAATGAATCTCAGTAGCGACCGTGTTACAGTAGCATCTGGCTGAATTTCTACTCAAAATCATACTCTGAAAGAACCTATGTAGACAATTAGAAAATCACACTGAAATGGTCATTTCTAGATAGTACTAGAAATTAAATCGCACGGAAAAAAATGTGTGTGAAATTCTGGTCCAATAGAGAGTCGGCGAGATAAAGTTTTTCCTGAACCTAAACATGAATCTAAAACAGAGACAGTGTGTTTTGTCAACATTTTTTTTACTCAATCCTGCATCTGAGCATGTAATTCATGTTTTTGTTATTAGTGAATTGCTCATAAAATGGCCAAAGCAGTCCAAAAATTCTACAAAAGATATGGAGCGTGCACATTTAACTCGTAGGAGCTACCAGGGCAAAAAAATTTACTCTTACCTGTATCCTGGCACGAAGTCGGGCCACCGGGCGGGGTCCCGGCGGGACTCGGGGAGGGTGTGGTGGTCGAAGTAGTCGCGCCAGTCGAGCACGGAGTCGTCGTTGGCGAGCATGCGGCTGCCGTACCCCTCGGCGGCGGCGCCCCTGGCCGGGTCGCAGCCGAACCGGAGCTTCTCCGCCATGGGCGCGCGGAAGAAGGCCAGCCCGGCGGCCCGCATCGCGTCGAGCAGCCCCGGCGGGGCCCCGTGGTTGAAGACGTGGAAGGCGCCCCACTCGGCGCACGCGCGGCCGACCGCGTCGGTTGTTGCGGCGGCGGCATCCGAGAGGTCCACGACGGGGACGGAGAGGGGGGCGGCGAGGGAGGGGGAGGGGCCCGCGCGGAGGTCGGGCGGCTGGATGTACTGCGCCGGGAGGTGGGGCACGCCGGCGTCGGCCAGCGCCTGGACTCGGGGCGCCGCGGCGGTTTCCATCGGTGGAGCGGTTGGGCAACTCTCCGGTGCCGTGGTGGTGACTGCTACTGTGCTGTGCTGGTAAGACCGACCGACCGACTGACGAATGCAGTTCTTTTTTTCCTTCTTCAGATTCAGAATTTCTATTTCTGCCAAACCAGGAGTACAAACAACTTGAAAAATACGGAAATTACATTGGAGTCTTTCCGGCAAAAAAAAAATGGAGTCCTTGGGACACATTGTCTTCTCCTTGGTAGGGGCGATGGCCTGCCTTCGCATGACTCTCCATCCTCGGAGTAAGCCTGTCGTTGTTGATCACATAAGAGTAGTCATGAAGGCCATAGTTTCGCTGACCTAACACCTTTAAGAATAAGTCATCATAATTGAAAGAGTTGAAAATCCAAGAGCATACCTCATTATTTCTTCTAGGCGTCACACCGGCATGAGATAACGCACCGACGTGATAAAGATGAGTTCGGAGCACCAAACCACATGGGGTGGGAGGGGGGAGTGGTTGTGAGCGCGTCGCATCGACATACCCTGTAAACCTTAGCCTCGTTGTCCTGAAAGATGGCAAGAGTCAACGAGGATTTATGCCCGTGAGTCGTTGGTGCCGCCAAAGACGACATCATTGAGATGGACAAGCCGGAGAGAAAAAATGTATTCACCAGACTGGCATTGCTACCACAATCAACAATGTGCCACCGAGAAACCCTAATCCTTAACTATGTACGGATCGACCCCGAAACACTAGGGTTGCCCACCCATCGAACCGCTGGGGAAGCCGATGGAGAAAGGGGTAACCAACAGGCTCAACACCGATGATGATGGGTGGCGAGGAATGACGAATCGCCTTGATTGCCTCTCATGACAAAGGGGAAAGATGAGGAAAGATAGACTACGATAAATTGTTTGATTCCACATGGGTAACGAAAATGATTCCCTTCATGAAATTTTGTTAAGTTACACTACTGTATCATATATAGAGCACACAACAAATCAATGTGAACTACCCATAAGAATGAACATCTCTTATGGTATTAAACCCCCTTGGAACGGAGGTCCTAGTGCATCCAGGTAATATGCAATCGTGGCCCCACATGTTAGGAAGTGGATTGGTTGTTGGTTGCGGTTGGGCTTGTTTACACGTGGACGTGACGCTTTTATGATGATCGGTGGACAAATATTTAAATTCATGAACACTTTTTAATTTCATTAATATTTTAAAAAATCATGAGCATTTCTGAAAATCAAGAACTACTTTGAAATCTGAGATCATTTTCTAAATTCATGATCATTTCTAAAATTTGCAAAAAAAAATTATCGCGGGGAACATTTTTTCACATTTGCTAAATTCGTGAACATTTTTTACATTCACAGGCATTTTTCAAATACGTATATTTTTAAATTAATGGGCATTTTTTTACATGTTTTTAAAATCATGAAGATTCCTTCGTTTTATGAACATTTTAAATATCGTCTCTACTTTTTTCTGTTTTCCTTCCTCTTTATTTTTTTTCCTTTGCTTCTTTGGATGGGCTGAGGCCCATCGGGGGACCGGTAGCCAACCAAAGTGAATGTCCTGGGGTGTGTGTGCCTGGTCATCCTCCGACGCGTTGCGCATTGAATAGAATCTCCCGCGTGTTGAGTTATTTCGTTGTCGGGAAAGGGGCAAACTAGTTATCTGCTTCGTGTGTTTGTGAGGGGGTGGCGCCAGCTTGCTGGTTCTGCGGTGAGCGAGCGGGTCGCCGCGTTCTCCATCTTCCCCGCCAGGCTTCTCTGAGCGATGCATTCACGGTGGAAGACCGATGTTGTGCTAGTGCCGGGGAGAGGTAGAACGACAAAAGTCAGACGCTGGAGAGCCGAGCCAACATGAGCACATATCGGAGAATCGTTGTAGCTAGGCCCTGTGGCTGTAAATCCAACCTCAAGGCTGAGAGGCGACTAGATTGAGAGATTCGAGCCCTTTGAGGATGAAAGTCAGCGTAAGAAGAATGATTTTGAGAGCAGAGGCATGAATAGATTGGCTTGTATGGGGTCGTGCATGGTACATGGGCCTAGGGTCATGCTTACATGTGCCAACAAAGCAGGGTAGTCAGAAAAAATAAATGTATATTTTGGTGTATAAGGTCTGATAGTCTGTTTGGTTTATGTAGGATGAAAACTGGCTATACATCATAAATTTACTCTGGCTCTCTGTCCAATCTTTGCTCTTACAGTCAGTAACTTCCTAAACATTACATTTACTCTGGCTCTCTGTCTAATAAATTCTAATTACCATATGTATCATAAATTTTTTGTTCTCTAAAATTTTGTTTTTGTGGTATTGATTAAATTCTTCAGTATAACCACAGGCAAATGTGCAAGTGAGGGACAAAATTTTGACACTCCTTGATTCTTGGCAAGAAGCATTTGGTGGGCCTGGTGGGAAGCACCCTCAGTTCTACTGGGCATATTCTGAACTTAAGGTATTTTTATTGTCTGCTAAACCGTTCAGAACAACCTAGACTTCATGACACACCCTTTTATTCGTCAACTTTCGAAAGTCACCCATCAGATAAGTGAATCTGGTACATATAGTTGTTAAATCTTGGATCATTTTGTTTGGCATGTCCCAATGAGCCTCTTTAATTGCAGCAATCTGGTTTAGAATTTCCTAGGCGCTCACCTGAGGCAGCAACAATATTCGCCCCTCACCTTCAACCAGGGATCGGGAGTCCAGTCAATTCGTCCTTGAGAGCTGATGGGATGATTTCATCAAGTGGCTCTCCTCTGAGGTAACCATTTATTTTATATTTTTATGCATCTTTTGTGTGCTCCATGTTAGTGTCTGAGAAAACGGATGAAATGTGTTCCATGTTATATGACATATTTTTATCTGTTTAGTTTGTCAGACCTGCAACGCATTTTAAGTGCCGCGGAGCTACTAAGTGAGATGCTGAGAGAAGTAGATCCAAATGATCATGAGGTATATAGATTTATTATGTTTTTTCTTCTATTTATTTATTTTTTTGCAGAAGAAAGAACTTTATTGATTTAGAACAGTACTATTACAATGGTTCTGAAGCAACTCGAACACACACATCGGAGCCGTGAAACACAGAATGCATAGTCCACTTGGCTAGTTCAGCCAACAAATGAGCTACTCCATCAGTCCATGGTTCACTTGAACTTCTGGTAACAAGTGCATAGCAGATTTCGCCAATTCTAAGTATGCTTGAGTCCAATTTGGCTATTCTCTAGCAACCGCTATGAAATTCTCACTCTTGTACTTTGAGCTCTTTCCAAAAAAAAACTTCCCAACATTGATCGGATTGAACTTTCGACTCCTTGCTTCTCGCTCTTCACTCTTGCCCTTCCAGCTAACCCTCCTGATCGACCTGGGCTGGGGCCTGGGGGTGACGCGGCCTGGCATTCCTGGGCATCGGGCGGCGGCTGCCGGCAGCGAGGTGACCGGCGGCTCTTCTCACGGGTGGGTGGAGGCAGAACAGCGGGTGGTCGGTGGAGGCCTAGGCCTCGGACGGTGGTGGCGGGGTGATGTGTGGAGAGCCGATGGGGCGCGGGCTGGCACAATGGTTGCGGCTGCTCGGCGGCCCCCCATCTGGATCTGGGATGCCCAGATCTGATGGGGCGTCGCCCGCCCTTCCCAGGTGTGTTGGATGGCAGTAGGGCAGCAACGTGGACTGGCCGCTGGTGTGGGAGTTTGATGTGGTCCTCCTGCGCAGGGTTCGTTGCTCCTCGCGCGACGTCCGGCGCTCAGTCGCCCTGGAGTCGATGCACGGCTTTGGGCCGCCTCTGTTCCGGCCAAGGTAGGAGCTTGCGTTCAATCGGGGGGCGTCGTCTCGTTATGGCGTTGGTGGTCGTGACAGTGCTGTGCGGCAGTCAGATCAGTGCTGTAGGCCACGGATTTGGCGTCATTTGAGTTGATGGCTTGACAATGGCCATCGGCAGCTACTAGGTCATGTCCCCCTGGTCCACCGGGATTGGTGGGGACTTCAGGCGTGGGTGCCCCTACGGTGGCGGCGCTGGCCCTGGCCTGGAGGCTGATGCCGGGCTTTTCCAACCACGGCTTGTGCACTGTAAAGTGGACGGCTGGCAATTTCTCATGGCATGGATGCCGGGGCGGCGGCCCTGGAAGGTGGTCCGCATGGTTGGCTCTCCGGAGGGCACCATGGCGGTGGTGGTGGCATTGTCTCTTGGTTGTGTGGGTGGCGAGAGGCATAGCGCAAGGTGGCCCGGGCGCGCTCTCGGTCTCCGTGGTGGCGCCTCGATCAGGAAGGATCTAGGGATGTGAGATCATCATGCTTCTTCTAAAGACCTCATGGTGGCATGCGGGAGCTACCGGGCGAGAGCTCTGCGCTCTGGCGCCAATGATGGCGATGCTTGTGGGCGCCGCTCTCTTCTTGAAGACGTCGTCGTGGTGTTCCCCTCCGTGTCCGGGTTTCAGGTGAAAACCTTTGTCCATTGTGGACTCGACAGCAGTGATGCATGGCGCCGACATCCCTCCTCTGTTCTTTTCCGGTAGCATAGTCGCGTGCGGTGTACGTGATCCGATCATCCTGGGATCGACTTTGTAAGAGGGCTACCTCTCTACCTTGTATCATTCGGCCGTGTACTTTGTTCGGTTGTTGCTTTATATATAAAGCGGGGCGAAAGCCTGTTTCGAGAGATTTGACTAGAAAGTAATGTTGAAATCCAAGTCTACGTCGCAAGTTTCTCGCCCTTTACTTCCACTGTCTTGTTTCGCAAAGGAAGAGCAGTTTGGGATTTTTTGTGCCCCCACAAGGCAGAGTAGCTCCTGAACTGTCCAAAGGCAGCACAATCCTCAACAGCTCTACCCAAGAAGATTCATTGCCACCGTGGATCCTGCATCAGTGAGGAAGCAGGAGGGTCGTTGCTGGTGTTGCCATATTAGAGAAAACCATGAATACAGAGGTAGAATAACCACCACCAAGGTGGGAAAAGAAACCTGTCGCCACCATTCCGTATGTGAGAGGGACGATCAAGGTAATGAGATCCACCAAGGAATCCACCTGCTGACATGTAGTCTTTCCCGAGCGGTCGTCCGCATGGGTCACGGCGCAAGTCACTGCCGTGTACAACCCTATTGTTTGTTCCTCTATATTGATGTTTGTAAATGTCATAATATTTAAAGTTTTCACTAATTTGTTTAGTGTGGTACTGTTGTATGCTCAAGAACACTTGTTTGCATCCAACGTAGATGAGTCTAATCTTGAGGGTTTGAAATGATTTATTGTTGCCTTGTGTTGGTCACTACACATGCAAATTTCTAAATCACTGACATGCTTGTCATTTTAGGCTGTGAATGATGAAATTATCGCGGAACTTGTGAACCAATGCCGATCATACCAGAAAAAGATCATGAGTTTGGTTAGTTCAGTGAGGTACGTGCTGTATGAACATTGTCTCCTACATTCTCGCATCTTATTACCTTTTATTAAGGGATAAATATGTGGCAACAGTCATATCATCTTTTGCTATGAAGGGCATACTTGGTTTAAAGGATTTCTGTGTGTAACTAGTGTGTAAGAATAATCCGATGTTTCTCCACGCAACCTTTCACTCAGATTGTAATTCTGTTTCAAATCAATAACAATTAAGATTCTCCATCGAAAAATTAAACCCAGACCGAAGTCAAGCTTATTACCTGGACACTTCCCTTGTATAACATGACAACGTTAAGTAGTGGCAATCATTGTTCAGAGGCAGGGATCATTTTTACAGAATGACAACCGCAATTCCATATAAATTATCTGACGTTCCTGTGCTGCATTACAGTGATGAGGACCTCTTGAGCCAAAGTCTCGACTTAAACGACAGATTGCAAATTCTGCTTTCCAAACACGATGCAATTGCATCAGGTTCCCCTCTACCGGGTGAAGAAACGGATGTGTTGAGTGAATTGCCCAGAGGGATCACTACACCCCCTGCAGTAACAGTTGTTCCAGAAACTGCCATTGTACCAACTTTTGTCTTGGATGATGAAGAGGAAGAGGAGGAAGATGATGAGTTCTCTCAGTTAGCTCGCAGGTCCTACTGATGACCGATCTTTATTGTTTCATACTTTGTTCAGTCTATCTTGCATGGTTCGTTGCTGATGAATAATTGTGATCAGGAATTCGAGATTCAGGTCAGCAAATGACAAGAGCGCCTCTTCAGGCGTAGGCGCATCATCGTCGTCCACGCAGGATGGAACAGCAGGCTCAGCAGCTTCTGTGACCACTACAGCATCACCATCTACTTCAAGCAGTGCATTAGCATTGCCTGATCATCTAGCTCCTATAAGGACTTCTCCAGAAGACAAGATTATGAGCGACCTCCTTGCGCTCACCATAGTGTCAAGCCCATCACCTGAACCTGCCTTGCATCCTGGTGGTTCCCCAACCAGCTATCATCCACAGCCTCATTATGTAGACCCAGAGCAAACAGCTGCAGCGCACAATAGCTACGTCGCTCCTTGGGCTCAGCATCAACCTCAAACTGCACCCATTAAGCAGCAGCAGCAGCCACCACCTCAACCTCAACCACAATTTCCTTACAACCCATCTCCTTACCCGCCACCACCATGGGCCCCACAGGACAACACCGAGTCAAACCCTTTCGTGGCATCTTCGTCGCAGCATCTTTCTACCTCCAGCTCGTCTCTTAAAGTACCGCCGAACATGAGGCCCCTACAGCAATCGCAATCTTTTGGCATACCGCTTCGAAGTGCCGCGTCAGATTCACCGACAAACAAGAGCCTGAAGCAACCAATGTCTGCAGGGTCTCGCAGGCCGTCTTATGTTCCTTCTAACAAGTTCTTTGATGATCTGCTCGAGAGAAATGCGGATGGCACTCTGAAAACGGGCAGCACGGTAATTGGAGGAATGTCCAGTCCATACAAACCGTAGTGATGCTAGTGGAATCATACATACCAAAATAAACTGTAGCGATGACAGCGGAATCAAAATACTATGAAAGACTTGCATTTTTTGTCTTGATAACTGCTACGATTTCAAAATACGAGCCAATAAACCATGGTGATGCCAGTGGAATCAAAATATGAAAGATTTGCATTGTTTGTCTTGATGACTGCTATGATTCCATTTGGCCCGCAAACTTTGCTGCCTTGATTGGTTTGCTTGATGCTTCTGGGGGACATTAGTAATTTATGCGAAAACAGAGCATGTGAAATCCCCAATCTCTTTAGTTCTGGAGTTAAAATTGATTGTGCACTTCGATTAAGATGCCATCGAGAGGTTGATGCAATTTGTGGAGCTGATTTCTTATTTCCTTGCACTGGACAACCGCAGAAAGAAAGTTGGTGTGATCTTGAACTCTGAAGGCAGTCCTTTTCATTTAGATTCAAATCACCCCTTCAATCTCCATTGATTTTTTAGACTGAAGTCATTACGCTCAGCTTCAGTTTGGCTTCAGATATTCACCTTCATCACTCTGATCCAGATTCCATCTTATAGAAATGGACTTCCTCAGGCACTTGCTCGGCTAGAAAATGTAGTTCAAATAATTTTCAGTTAGATTTTCAACTAGCCTTTTTCATTGCTACCATTGTCCGATGGCCCATATGAAGCAGGAACGGGCTTGTGTTCAGGTGCTCGTTAGTCATTAGGTACACAAATATATTACATAGCATAGGAGTATATGAACTTTTGTACTCCATAACTAAATCCACGTCAAGTATTTTGGAACGGGTGAACACTTCTCATCTTTTATAATATTTCCCCATTTAAAAACTGTTTTGACAATATCATTTAAAAATTTAAGCAAAATATATTTTCCTACGATATGTTCCTATTATTTATACTATTTTTTACAATCGTTCTTAAATTTTTTTGAGGGGTACAATCATTCTTAAATTTGTTAAATATAAAAAAACACTAACACCATATGGGCTAGGCCAGAGGTGCGCAATAGACTAACACCCACAAAGAACTACCTTAAAAAAAGACTTGCTTCGCCGCGGGTGCTCGATCGGTGCGACGTGGACTCGGTGGAAACACTTTATGAAAATGCGGTGGTGGCCGGGCCGGGCGGTTTTCTTTTCCTGCTTCATTTTTTCCTTTGCTTTTTCTTATATGTTTGTTTTCGTTTTCACTCTACATTTTCGTATATATGAAAAAAAAAGTTTCTATACAAAAGTGCACAATTTTTATGAACAAATTACAACATCTAAATTAACTACACATCTAAATAAATATAACTACACATCTGAAATTTTCCTAATCTTAAAACTAAACTAAATATAAACTAAAATAATCTAAAAAATATGTAAAAACATCTAAAAATAGCATCTAAAAACATCTAAAAAAACATCTAAAAATCTAATAGCACGGTGCAGGGGCGCAGCGGCACGGCGGAGGGAAAAAAGGAAAAAAACTTCCAGGTTACGACAAGTAACGCATATACAGTGTGCCACTTGTCACAACTTGAGAAGATGAGAGTGATCTTTGCAAGCAATACTCCTAGTGATTTCAGAAGTTCTCTTTTTGTTTTTTGAGGGAATTTCAGAAGTTCTCAGGAAGGTAACGCCCGCATTAGCAGGCGCTCCGAAAAAGATTGCTGGGCCGTGGCCCATGCACAGCGGTGACTCGCGATAGACACCCAGCGCTGGCCGCTTGTTTGCTTCCCCGGTGGGCCCTCCCGCTTCACGAGAAGCCAGCGAACAGACGGACCACGATGTTCTGCCTCGATTCGGAGTAGGAGGATACCTGGCGATTCGATCCGGCCTATATATATATATATGGGTCTGTCTATGTTACATCTAGATGTGAGATATTATCTCACATCTAATATGATGTCACATTTTGTTTGTGGCTCTTTCATTGACAACTTTCTACAGCTGGTTCGTTTAATTTTTGTTTGATGGTTGTCCAGCCGAGTTTCTCCGTTGGTGCTAAACAAGCTGAGTGCGTCTCGACTGGCCGGTATGCACAGCTAGGGACCGAAGCTTCTTGGTTTGTAGCACACAGGAAAAAAATATCTTAAGTGTGTTGTTTCGTCTCAGAAAAAAACAAGAAAAAGTTGCAAGACAAAAGCCACACTTAAGAAGGAATCGAACTACCATGCTCCAACTACTTAACGCGTGTCTTCTAGCCACTAGAATAAATGGATGTTTGCGATAATTAATCAGCGTGAATATTTAGGAACTCACTACATCGTCAGATTTGAAACCTGTTTGAACATTTATTGAAAATTTGTGAACAAATTTATAGATGCAGAATATTTTAATAAAAATGTGAACAATATTTGTAGTTGCAAACATTTTTGAAAACACAAGCAATTTTTGAAAACATGAACAATTTAAAAAACTCAAAAAGTTTTTAAAATGCATTTTTTAATTTTTTTGAATATTTTCTGAAACACTAACACTTTCCCAAAAACACGGACAATTTTTTTTGAATAGTTATGTCACATCTAAGTATGACATCATCCCACGTATTGTCTCTTGTTTGTTTGTCCAAAAAAAATCACAATAGCAGGCGAGTGTGCCTGGGCCAGTCCCTCCGCACATGGACAATTGTGAGTCGATAGTTGACATGTAATTGGGCCCCTACAAAATATACGCCCCCTAGTTGCGAGTCGAAGGTTGACTTGCAATTGGGCCCCTAAGAAACTACATGCCTCGAGTTGCAAGTCGGGGGTGGACTTGCAACTAGGGTGAAAACAAAACAACACCCTGAGTTGCGAGTCGATGGTGGACTTGCAATTGGGCCGACAGAAACCCCTAGTTGTAGGTCCAGGGTCTAATCGTAACTACCATGAAGAAAGAACAAAAAAACAGGACCCCTCCCCCTCCCCCCGAGTTGCGAGTTGAGGGCAGACTTGCAACTAGGGCAACTACAAAACTACATACCCGAGTTGTGAGCATATATATGGTTGACTTGCAACTGGAGCAATTACAAACTACATCCATCGAGTTGCAAGTCGGGGTGGACTTTTAACTTGAGTGAATACAAACTACATCCCCCAAAGTTAAGAGTTGAGGATGGACTTGCAACTAGGGTGCGAGCACAAGGTGAACTTGCAACTGGGCCGAATACTAAAACTATATCCCTCGAGTTGCAACTAGGGGTGGACTTTTAACTTGAGTGAATACAAACTACATCCCCCAAAAGTTAAGAGTTGAGGATGGACTTGCAACTAGGGCAACTACGAAACTACATCCCCGAGTTGCGAGCACATGGTTAACTTGCAACTGGACGAATACTAAAACTATATCCCTCGAGTTGCAAGTCGGGGGTGGACTTGCAACTAGGCCGACAAAAAACCCTAGTTGTAGGTCGAGGGTCAAATTGCAACTACCATGAAACAAGAAAAAAAACCCCGAGTTGCGAGTCGTGGGTAGACTTGCACCTAGGGCAACTACAAAAACTACACCCCGGAGCTATGAGCACATGGTTGACTTGCAACTGGGGTGATTACACACTACATTCCCTCGGGTTGCGAGTCAATTCTGGACTTGCAACTGGGCCGACAGAAACCCCTAGTTGCAGGTCAAGGGTCTCAATTGCAACTATGATGAAACAAGAACCAAAAACCTACACCCCCTGAGTTGCAAGTCGGGGTGGACTTGCAACTAGGGCAACTACAAAACTACATCCCCAAGTTGCGAGTCGAGGGTGGACTTGCAACTGGGGCGATTACAAAAACTGCATGCCTCGAGTGGCAAGTCGGGGGTGGACTTGCAACTGGGGCGATTACAAACTACATTCCCTCAAGTTGTGAGTCGATTGTGGACTTGCAACTAGGCTAATAGAAAATCCTAGTTGCAGGTCGAGGGTCTAATTGCAACTACCATGAAACAAGAACAAAAAAAACACCCCCTGAGTTGCGAGTCGAGGGTGGACTTGCAACTAGGGTAACTACAAAACTACACCCCCGAGTTGCGAGTATATGATTGGCTTGCAACTGGGGTGATTACAAATTTACATGCATCTAGTTGCAAGTTGGGAGTGGACTTGCAACTGGGGTGAAAACAAAACAACACACCCGAGTTCCGAGTCGAGAGTGGACTAGCAACTGAGAGAAAAGAGGTGTGGACCGAGTTGCGAGTCGAGGCTAGACTTGCAGCTGAGGCAAAAAGATGTCTAGGCCTAGTTACAAGTCAAGGGTGAGATCACAATTGGGACAAAAAGGTGGAGCCCGGTTGCGCATCGAGGGCCGAGTTGCAAAATCGGATAAAAATAGTTTGACCCTAGTTGCAAGTCAAGAATGAACTTGCAACTAGGACAAAAAGAAGTGGCCCTTCAATTGTATGTCGGGGTGGAGTTAGAACTCGAAAAATGAAATGGTTGGCCTCCCTGTTGCGTGTCGATAGTGGACATTTAAAATGGGGAAAAATGAGGTCGGGGCCTGTTTCGTACCATGGGTGGACTTGCAAAAATGGGACAAGAAAAAACGGCCCCCAATGTGACAAAAATGGATCAGTCCAGTTGCGTATCGAAGGTGGACTGGCAAATGATAGACAAATTGGTCGGGTCTATCGAAGGTAGATTTACAATTGGTAAAAAGAATGCATTTTAGGGTTGGAGTTCCAAGTAGAAGAACAAATTGGTGGCACTCATTTTGTGTTCAAGATGGACTTAAAACTAGGACAAAAAATTGATCGGACCTAATTGCATATCGACCGCAGGGCAAAGCATGTCTTTTTTACAAAGCAAGTATCGTCGGCATCGAACTTAAAAGAAAATAGAAATACGCAATGACAAACGACATAGCATGTTTTTTCCACTTCTACAACACAGAAGAGATGAAATAAGGCCACAAGAGTGCAAGAAAAAAAGTCCAACAAAAAAACACACATGCACCGTGAACAGGTCAACAGGTGGAGACAACAGAACATGCAACGCATGAATACATTAGCCGACGATGCGAGATCGAGAATTTGCGTTAAAATTATCCAACAGACAGCAACTTAGATGAGACATTACTAAATCTTATCTTCATGAAGTTTAGAAGGAATGAGGGACAGTGTCAAAATAATCCGGAAAGACGACGACGTCACCGACTAAAAACAACACAAGAAATAGATTGCTAGTGTGCAGTGATAATGGGCCGACAAAAGCGAAGCTAAACAGGCCTAGGCCAACAAAGAGGATATGCAACAAACAAACAACGACAAGCGAGACAAAAAAGAGGGCTTGCATAAAAAGTTTGAAAACTGAATTAAACGATGACAAATTTAGATGAGACATTATTTAAGAAACAGTTGGAAATTTAAAAATATGCTTATAAAATTTTAAAAATCATGGATTATAAATGATAAAAATATAAAAATACATATAAAAACCAAAAGAAAAATAGGGGAAAAAACAAAAGAACGAAAAAAACAAGAGTCAGGTTCCAAAAGACCGAACAAAAAATACGAGTTGGCAACCTAGCTTTCTATAACTCACGGAACTACATTCAAAAATAAAAATCACGGACCTACCAGTACCTTGTTTTGCCTTTCTCTACTTTAATATCACATTGCTTCAAAAAATTATACAGACAACAAATACGCGGACAATCCATAGTCCAAAAAATGATAGAAAAGAGTTCACAATCGAAACAAACAACGACTGCGAGCCTGAGCCCACGAATTAAAAAGGATCAACAATGGCCCACCACCACTTGCATGGCCGGGACAGGCCACACAGGCCGGCTGCGGCAGACAATGCAAAGCGAACGGGTGCGCCAGACGAGACGATCATGTTTGCGCGAAAATTAAAGACAAACAGTATCAACGGTTCTGGACTTAGATGTGAGATAAGTATTTTATATCTAGATGTGAAATAGCAAACTCGTATATATATAGATCACTTGATCCCATAGAGATTGGCCTGACCGTGATCGACCGACATACGAGCCTTACAGTTCGGAGATTGATTGACGATTGAGGACGACGAACGACGATCGATGGGGTCCTGGCTCTCTTCCCCGGCCGCCGGCGCCGAGGCCGACGCCGCCGCGCGTGCTGCCGGCTTCCGTTTCCGTGCCCGCCAGGCAAAACAGTGAGTAGTTTACTCCTCCCGGCTTGTCGTATGGCCGAATGGAATGTGCATGCGCTGATGCATGTCGATGTTTATTTATGGTGACAGGCGCCGCGACGCCAGCCATGCTCGCATATACACCCTCCTCGCCCTCCGCCATTTCAACTCCAGGAACCAGGTATATATGTACCTTGTTCACTTAGTATTTCTTTATCAGAACAAGACGGCAAACCAATCCAACTGTGTTAGTTCTTAGATCATCAAACCCACCGGGGACGACGAAGGGTTTGGTTCTTTACTTAGCTTCTACTCCCTCCGTTTTTAAATATAAGCCCTTGTAGATATTTTAACACGGTCTACATGCGGATGTGTATAAATATATTTTAGAGTGCATATTTACTTATTTTGCTTTGTATGTAGTTCATATTGAAATCTCTAAAAATGCTTATATCAAGGAACGGAGGTACTAGTCTTTTAGCATGGCATGGTAAAGAAAAGAACAGAAGAGTGGCAGTGTGTGTGTGTGTGTGTGTTTGGATTTGCTTTTGGATCTCTGTTGCGACCGTGCAATGAAAATCCGGAGACCAAGCTCAATAATTAAATTTTACATATGGAGTATGTGTGTGTCTGATTTTGAGATGCATATCTGCAGGATGCTATGTTCGAGCCTGCCGCGGAGCCCATGGAAGAACCCAAGGCCGCATGCGTCGGTTTCCGACAAGATTTCTGGTATCATGTCAGCTTTTGTGCTAGCCGGAGGGATGCCGCCACCAATGAAGAGCAACAATATTTTTTTGCCGAGCTACGCTTTGAGTGCCGCACCAGACGTTTAGTCGTCGAAACATGCGCTCTCTTGGGTATTTAATCTGACCTAGTTAACTTTCCTATAAATTACCTTCACTCATGGACGCATACACGCATGCATGCTAACTCATTTTTTCTATGTATTTTTGTGTTTGGCAGAAAAGCCCCTCTGTCGTTTCAAAAGCAGTTGTGCGTTTTGCCCAGATAAATTTCAGATTTTTCACCCGAGCTGCACGGAGTTTACATGTGGAAAGAAGAGGCACAAAAGGAAATTCTTTAGGGAGAGTGAGATGCTTGGCAGGGCTTTCATGCGTAGACACGCTTAACAAGACAAAACCTTTAGCTAGGATGGAAAGATTCAACTCTTTGTTAGGCTTGGATATAGCTATGTATTGTCTTTTTTTTCCTGCAACTAGTAACGTGTATATCATTCAATGTGGGATATTACAATCTACTCCCTCCGTTTTAAAATAAGTGTCTCAAACTTAGTACAACTCTGTACTAAAATTAGTACAAAATTAAGACACTTATTTTAGGACGATGGGAGTAGTTGACAAGCTCCTTCGAAATACCCGGCCTCAAACCCAGCCAGCCCGTATGAAGCAGGACCGGGCTTGTGTTCAGGCGCTCGTTAGTCATTAGTCAAATATATTACATAACATATATGAACTTTTGTACTCCCTAACTAAAACCACGGCAAGTATTTTGGAACAAAGGAAGTACTACACAAATTTAATTTTTCATATAAGAACAATTTTCAAATACACGATGACATTGTGTTTCATAGTCTGACATATATTCACATGTACATGATTTATTTAAATCATCGCACCTTTGAAAATACATGAACTTTCTAAATACTGAAACATAATCTTTTATTCAAGAACATTTCTAATACGCGGTGAACATGTTTGAAGTTTTGCACGTGGTAAACATGTTCTTTCATACGTATGAAGTTTTATTTGTAAAAATGTGAACAGTTCTCATCTTTCATAATATTTCCCCATTTAAAAAACTGATTTTTGACAATATCATTTAAAAATTTAAGCAAAATATATTTTCCCAATTTTTGGAAAAAATGTATGATAGGTTCCTATTATTTATACCATTTTTTTTACAATCATTCTTAAATTTGTTAAATAAAAAATACTAACACCTATATGGGCCAGGGCAGGGGTGCGCGATAGCGCAAGTGTCAAAAGGCGCTCTCGTGGTTGAGCTGTGGTGACTCGAGGGTGAAACATTGGCCCTACAGTCACCCTCTCCCTCACCTCTCCTCACTATGCCACTCCTAGAATAGGTCGCCTAGTAAAACTATTCATCTACGATCAAGGCTGCATTTAGGATGTTGTTGTTCCTCCTTTGCACGGAGGGCTTCGAATCGGGGCATTTCTGCAACGAGTGACATGCTTGAGTGTTGTCCAGCTACATCGGTCATGCTAGCAGGGTGGTGGCGGATTGCATTGGTCGTGGCACGGAGGTCGTTTAGAACTTGCTAGAAGGTGAATATTCCATGAAAAAATGTTCATCGAATTCAATTTTCTTTTCATCAAATTAAAATAAAGCATCGAATTCAAATTTTGTTCATCAAATACAAAAAATATTCATTAAAATTCCAAAATTGTTTCTCATACACTACAAAATTCTCATGAATTTTTAAAATATTAATCATATATTAAAAAATATCATGAATTTTTAGAAATTAGCGACCATTTTTGAATCAGCATACATTTCATGAAATTCATGAACCATTTTTTTATTTCACGAACATTTTCCCAAAGTGGCGAACAATCTTTAGAATTTGGAACAATTTTTCTTCAAATTTGTGATTTTTTTATAAATTTTTTCCATAAACACGTTTTAAATTCATGAAAATTTTACATTTTTCAAAAACTTCTAAACTAGTTTCTAAAATCATTAACGTTTGATGAAATCTTGAATTTGATTTAAAGAAGAAAAAATGATAAAAAAAATGGAAGAGAAAAACAAAAAAAGGGCGCCTCACCTCGCACATGGGCTGACCAAAAAGTACGCGCGGGGGAGCAGAGGGTGCGGGTTTCATAGCTTCCCATGGCACAAAAAAAATCTATATAGAGTCCTGTTTGTTTTCTTGTTATGAAAAAAAGGATCCGAATATCTAGCGAATGTCAGATTTTTAGGTATGACAAAGGAACCATTTTTCATGGCAAATTATGTTTGTCAAGGATGACAAATTTAGTTGGCGAGGATGACGAATCCGCCTCAATTCAGTTTTTTTTTTGCCAGAAACTTGCCGTGCTTGCAAATTAAATTTGCCATCATCGCGGCAATATAAATTGCCATGAAAATGTAAGATTTGTCATGCCTAAAAACCCGACGTCAGAATTTTAGCGTTTTCGAAAAAGAATAATGAAATCTATATATATTAAAAGTTTGTATTTTCGAATTGCTCGTATTTTGTTTCCTTTTCTGAAAAGCACAAGAATGATGAATCTATTATGAAAGCTCATCAGATGATAAACCACCATCCAATTATTAATGTATTTGATTTGAAAAGCGGGGTCACTTGACACTGAGTCACTGACGGACTGTACGTAGACAAGTCAGACCTGGAGCTGTAGCGTGCTCTCGTGCCTCTTTTTTTTTGGCTCGTATCAAAAGAGATAGCTGGCCAACTCCACCGTCTACCGATCTTGCTAGATATAAGTATGACATAATAGCCATGCCACCTAGTTTCTCACTGCACATAAACACTCACTTACGCCTGCCTTCTCAGCTCAATCATTGCAGCAAGACTGCAAGAGAGACCATAGCCATGGAGGCCAAGCAGGAGGAGCCTCGGCACCTCAGCGTTGATCACGAGTCCCTCAAGGAACCCAGGAACAGGAAGGGCGGATGGATCACCTTCCCTTTCCTCGCAGGTTCGTTCGTGCATCCTGCTCATGTCTAGCCCGTGGAGCATGCTTACAGTTTGTGTCCGGCCGTGTGATCGATCGATGTTTGCAGTGGCCATACTGGGCCTCGGGGTGGCGACCGGCGGCGCGACGGCTAACATGGTGGTCTACCTGATAAAGGAGTACAACGTGCCTAGCGTCGACGCGGCGCAGATCTCCAACATCGTCTCCGGCTCCATTAGCGTCGCCCCCGTGGCCGGCGCCATCGTCGCCGACGCCTTCTTCGGCTGCTTCCCCATCGTCGCCGTCGCCATGGTCATGGCCGTCCTGGTAATAAGTCTATGATCTGCGCGCGCGCCCACATGTAAGTCAAAGCTTCTGCTCCACTGACCAGTGACCACTCCGATCCGTGTCGCGCGTGCAGTCCTTGGTCATGTTCACGCTGACGGCGAGCCTACCGGGCCTCCGGCCGGCGGCGTGCCAGCTCGGCGCCGGCCCGTGCGAGCAGGCGTCGACGGGGCAGATGGCGGCCCTCTACGCGGCCGTGTTCCTGCTCTGCCTGAGCGCGGCGGGGGCGCGGTTCAACCAGGCGACCATGGGCGCCAACCAGTTCGAGGCGGCCGCCGACCGCGACGTCTTCTTCAACTGGTACTTCATCTTCTTCTACGCGTCCTCCGTGCTCGGCGCCACCGTCATCGTCTACCTCCAGGACACGGTGTCCTGGACGCTCGGCTTCGGCGTCTCCTGCGCCGCCAGCGTCGTCGGCCTCGCGGCGCTGCTCCTCGGCGCCCGGTACTACCGGCAGCCCCCCGCCCAGGGCAGCCCGTTCACGGGGCTCGCCAGGGTGGTCGTCGCCGCCGCGAGGAAGAGGAAGGTCAGCGTCGTCGCGTCGGAGGAGTTGAAGTTTTACTACGGGCAACGTAGGGGCGACGAGGACGTCAAGTCTGGCGGCGACGATGTCGTTACCCCCAGCGACAGCTTTAGGTAAGAAAAAAGATCTCGTATGCACTTGTTTATATTGCTGCGGTTCCAAAATAATTGAAGTTCTACTATTGTCCTAAGTCAAACTACAATATGTTTGACCAAGCCTATATAAAAATAATATTATCTAAAAAATTAAATTTATATGTCCTCACGGAGGGACTATTTGCATATTATATATATATATATATATATTTGAAACTGTAGATCTTTGTGGATTTTTCTACGGGCTTGGTCAAATTTAGAAAAGTCATAGAACTTCAAATTTTTTTTTGCGGGATTACTAGTTTGGTTCCTCATGCATAAACGGACTTTATAAACGCTTAAACTTAAACCTTCTAAAATGGCAGGGAATGTGCAAGTAAATAATGATTCATTTATTTTGAGTTGATTTTCTTTTGTTAATAAGTGCTTTTGTAGTATACCCATGGTTTCGAATTTTGGTTTCAGAAATATTTCAGCTATAGCGAAATTCATTTAATTTTCAGTTATTTCCAGACAAAAAGACCAAATTTCTCACATAAATTTAATTGAATCCAATCAAATATTCCGAGTCTAAAAAAAGTTAAACAAATTAGTAATGGCTAAAATATTTTGACCGATACACAACAAATTGGTTTGTAGTACTACGTGAACTAGGTAGCTACCACGTCGACTCACAACAATTAATGTTTGTTGAATTAGTTAGGGTTCCTTTCTGTGTCTGGTCATATAACATGTGCTAAAAATCAGTTAGGTTCCTCGGTATAAATACCCTTGTACTACAAGAAAACAACGTACGAAGCTATACATGCAACACAAAAAGCCCTTTTAGCACAAGACCATACTGATCTTAACCGGTTTTCATTTTTATTTTCATTTTCATTTCTTCCTCGCAACAAATTTGTGTGTGTGTGCCTAGCTTTGTACCAAAACAGTGGACTGTATGCTAAAATTGGGTCATATGGATAGAAAATCCACACTCTTCCTTTGATCTGACCCAGGCAACTTACTCACTGTAGATCTGCCACACACAAACAAGTAATTGTGCAAAGCGGTGAGCACTATTATTCAGTTATTTGCTACCTCGGCCTTTTTGTCTCCCTTTCTTTTGTGCTCGCTTAGAATGAAGATCTCCTTTTGCTGCAATTTGTATGTTTGTAGTTTATTCCCATTCATACCCACTCACCTTAGGGCTTTCGAAAACACGAGATTACTATCTACGATATTCTAGTTTAGATTTTTTTAAAGACATTACAGATGCAAGCGCTCATATATACGCGCATACACTCATCCTATGAACGCACACATGCACACCCCACCCCCTATGAGAACCTTCGAGAGACCGAGCCGGCATATTATCTTCAGATTTTACGAAGTCACTGTAGGCGCCTCGCAGTCGACGGGAACGTCTCGTCCCATTGAACGCGCATCACCCGAAATCCTAAAATAAATCCAAGATAAATGCGAGCATCAGGACCTGAACACTGGTGGACTGGGGATACCACTGTCCACATAACCATCCAACCACAGGTTGGTTCGCTATTCTAGTTTAGATTGCACATGCGTTAAGTCTATACATAGTTAACAAAGAGAGTACTGGTCGCTGTTGGGTATGTAGGACTATGTGGCAAGGGTTGTCTTCCTGTCCATGGCAACTTAACTCCCACCTCCACACTATAATTATCATTATCGGTGATTATTGAAGCAATGACATGGACATATTACCTCATGGTTATGCGAACAAAATGGTGATTTCCTAGTTTGTGTGTGTGTGTGTGTGTGTGTGTGTGTGTGTGTAGACCAAAGAGAAATATTGGCTTTACAATTAGATAAACTTTTAGCGTCCTTATCATGGATATCTAGATTGGTGAACACATTGAAATGGTAAGTATAATTTGTCTCCATATTAATACTGCAGTTTTACTACTTCCTCCGACCTATATTAATAATTGATGATTTAGTATGATTTGTATTAAATTTATGGATGGGGGGAGTAGGTTTTGTCGGTTTATAACAGTATACATCAATGGTTGATTGCATTTTTCAAATGCCATGTCCATGTACAAATCAACTCCTTTTTGCGTATTTATTCTACTTCTTTTCAATATTCAAACCATCAGTGGCCACGCCACCTACTAGCTTTGGCTGTCCAACTTTTTGGTAGAATCAACATATAGTTAGGATCAACTATTTTACAATCAGATAAAATTTTAGCGTCCTTATCATGGATATCAAGATCGGTGAACACATTGAAATGGGAATTATAAATTATTCTCCATATTAATACTACAGGTTTACTACTTCCTTAGATCCATATTAATAACCGATAATTTAGTATGATTTGTATTGAATTAGTGACAATTAATATGGATCAGATGGAGTAGGTTTTATCGGTTTATATCAGTATACACCATTGGTTGAGTGCATTTCGCGTACCATGTCCATGTCCAAATCAACTCCTTTTTGGGTATTTATTCTACTTCTTTTTCAATAATCAAACCATCGGTGGCAATGCCACCTACTAGCTTTGGCTATCCAACTTTTTGGTAAAATCAACATATAGTTAGGATCAACTATTTAAGTATAGTAGATTAGTTTGCATGTTAGGCAAAACTACTACGTACTAGCAACTACTCCATCCGTTCCTTTATGTAATGTGTATTTGTTGTTCACAAAAAAAAATTCATAATATAAGGTGCATTTCTCCCTTTTCATCTATTTTCCGGTTTTGTCCCTCCACCATTCCCTACATGACTTCCATATAAAGTAGTACGTGATACCTAAGGAAGTTATTTAAAAAAAAATCTCTATCTGATTGCATGCACTCACAAATCTCTCTTTCCTAGCCCACTGATTGATTTTATTCCGGTGCGGTGCGATTCAGCTCTATGTTATTAGGTTATTTAGTTGTTGTTAACTACCTAATTTGTTCAGGGTATTTTTGCCTAATATTCTCCTCGATTCTGTGTCTTGGTTACCGTGCTAAAAAATACACCTTACATAAAGGAACAGAGGGAGTATATAGCTATCTATATTTTGCAAAATACTATATAGGTCCTTACAAACACACATATATACTGAAAAATAAAATTACATTCAAATCCCGAGGAGCATCGAAGACTTCTTTCTCCTACATCCACCGGCGACGCGCCACGAGTATAGCTCGATGCCATCTCTGGGCCTCCACCTTGACGGAGCAAACTTTTTTAAACCCAGAAGCTTGTAAGAGCAACATGTTAGTGTCTTGAAATTTCAGCTGAGAAAATTAGTCTCATCCACAAACTTACATACGACGCGTCTAAAAAAACTTAAATATGACAGATAAAATATATAGTTTAGTTGACTAACAAAATTTGTCACGACAAATGGTACAATGGTAGCGATTAAGTTGTGCAAAAACACAAAAGAGAATCATACTATTAAGATGGGTGGAACGACGTACAAATTGTAACGGAAACTAATGGCACTCTTGTAAACATCACCACTGCCTGGTATATGTATATGAGAAGTCATGGACGACCACTAGTAGAAAATGGAGCTTTAAAACCGGTTTATAAGGGCCTTTAGTGCCGGTTATGGAACCGGCACTAAAGCCCCCCCCCCTTTTAGTACCGGTTCGGCACGAACTGGCGCTAAAGTGCCACCACGTGGCGTGAGCTCGCGCCCTGGTATGGGGGACCTTTAGTACCGGTTGGTGTTACCAACCGGTACTAAAGGTTTTTTTTTTAAAATTTTGGAAAAGTTTTGATTTTTTTTTGATTTTTAATTTTTCTGAATTATTTGATGATTTAGTCTCTAATCACCTCTTTTAACTGCTCAAGTGTGGATCACTCATTCCAAATCATCTAACTTCCCGACCGGTCACCCATCACTCTCACTACTCCAGCCCTTAACTTTCAGGTTCTATTCTCCTTTGTTTCCGAGTCTGCACTTGTTGTTTTACTGACAATAGTAAGATGTCAATCCTATTAACCCCTCAGGAGTTTAGCTTGAGCATGAAGTCACACATTTCACCGTTTGAGTTTGAAACTATTATTCTAAAAAAACAGTAATTATTTAGTAACGCTAATATTTCTTGAATAACTTTGACCATAATTTGGCCACAGTTTGATCATAGTTTGAACATATTTGACCAAAATTTAAAAAATTGAAATAATTATTTAGTAACACTAATATTCTTGAATAATTATGTAGTAACACTAATATTTCTTGAATAAGTAGTTTCACCATAGTTTGACCACAGTTTGACCAGATTTGACCAAAATTCAAAAAACCTGAGATACTTAAAACGTAATTATTGCGTAATTATTTAGTAACACTCTATATTTCTTGAATCAGTTGTTTGACCGGTTTGACAAGATTTAACCAAAATTCAAAAAAAACATAAATTAGAGCATATCTTTTTTTCCTTTCACAATTTTGTCATTTCAAAAATTGTCCTAAACCCTAAACCCGGGACTTAAAACGTCGGAAACTCTATGCTAAACAGTAAAAACTAAGGGTTTAAACCATAAAACCTAACCCTAAACGCTGAAATCTAAACCCTAGCACTAAACGCTAAAAACGTCTAAAACGCCCAAAAACTCTATTTTCCCTTTGGAATTTTGCAATTTTAAAAAATTGTCAAAACGAAAAAATGGTTGTTTAAGCGGATCAATCTCTTTGTTCTGCAAATTTTGATATATTATATGTATTTTTCCGAATTAGGATGATTTAGTTATGATTTTTTCAAGTTTGAAAATTGCCATATAGTCCCGGTTTGTGTCTCCAACCGGTACTATAGGTCAGACACCTTTAATACCGGTTCATGGCACGAACCGGTACTAAAGGTGATCGTGGGGCCCCGGCCTGACGCCAGCCTGCCACCACCCCTTTAGTACCGGTTCGTGCCACGAACCGGTACTAAAGGTTGAACACGAACCGGCATTAATGCAAATCTGTTCGAACAGGCACTAATGGTACCATTAGTACCGGGCCAAAATCAAACCGGCACTAATATGCTTCACGTTTGACCCTTTTTCTACCAGTGGACAATGACATCTACTCCCTCCGTTCCGAATTACTTGTCGCATGTATGGATGTATCTAGATGTATTTTAGTTCTAGATATATCTATTTCTACGACGAGTAATTTGGAACGGAGGGAGTTGTAGTTAACTCCACGTTGCTCGATCGCGTGCATGCAGCTTCCTGAACCGTGCTGCGGTGATCACGGACGGCGACGTGGACGACACGAGCGGCTCGGTGCTCCGTCCATGGCGCGTGTGCACGGTGCAGCAGGTGGAGGACTTCAAGACGGTGCTGCGCATCATGCCGCTGTGGAGCGCGGCCATCGTGCTGAGCGTCGCCATCGGCGTGCAGATCAACTTCACAATCCTGCAGGCGCTTGCCATGGACCGCGCCGTTGGCCGCTTCACCGTGCCGGCGGGCTCCATGTTCGTCGGCAGCCTCATGGCCGTGGTCATCTTCCTCGGGCTTCTCGACCGGGTCCTACTCCCACTCTGGAGGCGGGTGACCGGCCACACGCCGACGCCGCTGCAGTGCGTGGGCTTGGGCCACGCGCTCACCGTGCTGAGCATGGCCACGTCCGCCATCATCGAGCGCCACCGCACCGCCACGGTGCGCGCGCACGGCGAGGAGGGCAACCCGGCGTGGGTGTCGCCGCTGTCGGCGATGTGGCTGCTCCTGCCGTTCGCCGTGGCCGGGGCGGGGGAGGCGCTGCACTTCCCGGCGCAGGTGACGCTGTACTACCAGGAGTTCCCGCCACTGCTCAAGAACACGGCCACGGGCATGATGGCCATGATCGTCGCGCTCGGGTTCTACCTCAGCACGGCCCTCATCAATGTCATCCAGCGCGCCACCACCTGGCTGCCGGACAACATGAACGCCTCCAAGCTGGAGAACCTCTACTGGCTGCTCACTGTGCTCGTAGCCGTCAACTTCGGGTACTTCCTTGCGTGCGCCAAGCTGTATACGTACCAGAACATCGGCAAGTAGCTGAAGGGCAGGAATGTGATAGCCTGGCTTAATAAAGATGATAAATTATTCATATCAATAAGGAATTTTTTCGTTTTAAGTGCCTATTCGAAAAGAACTCTCAAATTAAACATGCTTGGCTTAGAGTAATTCTACTATGGGTGAACCCGACTGGAAAGTTAGTTTCAGGTGCTCACGAGTGAGGACAAAATGTGTAGAAAAGATTAGTATTAATCTGTGGGGCCAGTCTAGATCCCGCAAGAAGTAACGACCGTCGGCGAGTGTGTCTGGGCGTCATAAGGACGCAACACACTGCTTGCTATATAATATATGCACGGGGTGTGTGCTTGCTTTGGGTGTGACGAACGATCAGTTTGGCAGGAGAGATATATGGCGATCCAAAACAGATTCGGTGACCCGTTCAAAATGTTTGTGTCCGTCATTCTTTTCTTTGATGGCTGCTATGATGGTGTTGGAGGCAGTTGACGGGCGTTGGTGTCAAGCTCAGAGATGTTCTGCTGCCTTTTTAGTTTTGTCATGTAGGTCCTTACGTGATTTGTATTTTAATTTTTATAATATGAATGAGACACGCATTACCATGCCAAACTTCGTTCTGCAGAAGGGCTTGATCCAAGCCAATATCCTCGTGGAAAAAAACTTCGTTGTCAAATGTGTGGTGTGGTGTCATATGTTGCTAATTAATAAGCTCCACTAACGATGGATGATACTGGTGGGAACGCGCGGATGACTGAATGATTGAGCAATAAGCATTGAACTAATGGCTTACATATCACCCAGATAACTTTGCCAGCAATGTGGAAAGCAGGATATATGCAGCTCACCAGCCAGAGACGTGCATGCGACCGGATGGGTATGTTAGGATATGTTCTCCACCAAGCAGATACCTCACTCAATTTTAATTTGTCAAAGCAAGAGCTTTATGTAAGAGTGGAAGACCCAAAAGGTGAATTAGAGATTTGTCTAGTGGGAGATGATAGCCTTTTGCCCCGGAGATGAAAAATTCACCATGTGATTATATTGTTGCGACATGCAAGTGCGCCACCATAGCACGTACTTCCGCCAATCCAAAATAAGTGTCGTGTTTTTACTTCAAGTGTTGGAGGTAGTACAAAAGTTGAGGGCATCCCTGCCATCTGCCTTGGCCATGCAGTTCAGACTGCAGACCGAATGTATAACCATTGATGCATAGTCGGGGCATTTGAGGATGTTCTTTGGTTTGAAGAAAATCAAGCAAACTATTCCTTTGATCTATGTTATAGGGTCTCATTGTCGACGTCCCCTAGTTTTATTTTCATCTTGCACACTACCGTTACGAGCAATAGACCCATGTATGCATGCTTCTCCATCTTCTCTTGTCATCGGATTTCTCATCGTGCTCTAAAGAAAAGGACTGGCCTATGTGGCCACACATCCTAGTCTTAGTATGGGATGTGACATCTTCTCCCTTTTATGCGTGGATGTAAGAAAACACCAATGTGAGCAAAGCATATCACAAGGATTCTTTTATTATTGAATGAAATATATTATCTTTGCATCCGCTAACTGTTTTTTCGACAGCATCTTTCCATCCACTAACTAACCCGAGTGTCGACCTTCTTTCATCGATTTCCATTCAAAGAGATATTTCAAACTACTCCCTTCGTTCCAAACTAAATGTCATGGCTTTAGTTAGTAGCTAAGTTGAGATATTTTGGCGAGTTTTTTTGTTAGTAGTGGCAACAGCCACTTGGTTGTCAGAATATAGAAACTTGGTTACCAAGATATTAAACATGGAGCCACTGTCGGGCACACCAATGTCTTGCTTATAGCAAGACATAGGGTCTTTCCTGCATTTCAAAATATATTTATGTGAATTTTTCAAAAACAATTATACAATGTAAAATGTTTTGTGTAATATAATTTTTTTATTTTGTACCATTAAAAATGTGAAGTTTGATAGAATTTTTCTCACATTTATAAAATTGTTTGTAACATTTAAAAATATATTTATACCACGTAAAACATATTTGTATAGAATTAGAAAAATAATTATCGCCATAAAAAATCTCAACAATTATTTGAAGAAATGTTGACCATGTATTCAAAAAAGGGTTCCAAACATATATTAAATAAAAATGTATATCCTTTATTTTTGAAAAATATTCAACATGTATCAACAAAAATGTTTCGCGTGTGAACTAAAAATTATATTGTGTACAGAAGAAAAGTAGATGTGGGAAAATGGAGAAAAAAAGAAAGACAAAATAGTAAAACACAAGTAATAAACAAAGAAAACTGGTGAAAACAAAGGAAAAAGGAAAAGAAAAGAAAAAACCAATGAAACCCAAGAAACACATGAACAAAACAAGTGAAAACACAAAGAAAAACAGAAAAAAACTGAGAAAACCATTGAAGAAACATAAAAAAGGGGGAAAACACTTAGAGATAGAAGCACAAAGAATGAAACCAGTGACCTCAACCAAAACCAGCGAACGAGAAAAAAAATGAAAATAGGCCGGCCCAGTAGCTCCACATGTGGGTAAAAACCTCCAACGAGATGTATGTTAGTTTCGTTATAAGCGAGATATAACATTTACGGCCACTACCGCCTTGCGTCCGAGCATATGCCGCTCGGTGGGCCTCAAAACCTTAGTTAACCACGGATTTCTCTGGACCGGGAAGATGGAGTATCTGAATGACGAGCCAGCCCCCCAACCCTGGTCTTCGCGGACTTCTTCAAGTGCAGGTTAGATCGTCCACAATCTCGCTTCCTCAAGTAGGTGTAGGAGGTCTACCAAATTAACTTGGTTAAATATTGGAGCCCCAACTCAACTTCAATCTTGGCCACCGTCGCCCATCTTCGCGAGGCCTGCAATATACAATAAACTTGTTAATCTTTGATGGATTTCTCATGATGTGACGGTTTTCAAAAATCTTAATAGAGGGCATGGTAGTCAATCTATGAAGCGGTATACATGACGAATTGTCAATCTTTAAGGGTGCACATCTGTGCCGATTTTACGCTAATTTGTAACAGATTGAAACTTTCATGGATTAACATGTATCTTGTACTGTTGGTTGGGTCGAAGACCGCCCCTAGAGGTGTTCTGAGGTGAAAATTTCATGAAGGTGGTAGGGAATGCCAGAATCCGGCAGAAGTATTGTTCTATTGGGCGGGAGACAATAACAGGCAGAAGTATCATATGGTTAGTTGGCCCGGCATCTGCAAGCCTCGGGACCAGGGAGGCCTTGGCATCATGTGCTCTAAGCGCATGAACATTGCCCTCCTTTCCCGCTGGCTCTGGCGCATCTCTCAGGGACATGGCGGTCTGTGGTTAGACATCATCCGGAACAAATACCTGCGTGGTCAATCCTTGGCCTTCTGCCAGCGGTCGGGCGGGTCTCAGTTCTGGCAGTCGGTCATCCAACTGCTTCCCGTCCTCCGCATTGGGACCTCCATATCGGTTGGTTCCGGAGCCGCGACCTTGTTCTGGTTTGACTGCTGGGCTGGGGACGCCCCCTTCGCTGCCCGCTTTCCCGACCTCTTCTCCATCGCTGTCGCCCCTACAATCTCAGTTCAGCAGGCCCTTATTGACTTAGGGCGCCTCGCGTTCCAGAGGCCATTTGGGCCTCCGAAAGTGGCCGCCTGGCATGAGCTGCTTGATTGTATTGCGCTCCATGAACCGACTGTCGATGTTGGCCCGGATGAGGTTCGGTGGCACCTTGAGCCTTCGAGACAATTCTCCACCAAGTCCCTCTATGCGGCTATCGCCCCCTCCTCCGCCCCTCCCCCCTTCAGGCGGTTTGGTCCATTCGACTGCCCCTTAAAATCCGGATCTTCATGTGGCAGTGGATCCGCGGTCGGCTTCCGTCGGGTGTTGAGGTCCGCAAGCGCAATGGCCCGGGCTCTGGCCTCTGCCCCCTCTGTGATTCCCCCGAAGACTCGAACCACATTTTCTTCTCCTGTGTGTCTGCGCAGTTCGTATGGAGCTGCTTTAGGGAGGCAATAGGTGGGAATTGGTGCCACTCCAACTTCCCCGACCTCTTTGCCGAACTACAGGCCTCCCCGCTTCCATCTCGCCATATTAGGTGGCTTGAGATTGGGGTTCTCGCGTGGACGCTTTGGACCATTCGCAATAAACTTGTGATTCAGCGCTCCCCTCTCCGACGCTCTACTGACGCCCTCTACAAATTGTCTGGTTACTTGCAGCTCTGGCGGCTGCTTAGCCGCCCTCGAGACCAGGACGCCATCTCCGCCTTCATCGCCGACCTCCGCTCGATGGCCGTCCGTCTGTCGCCGCCCCCTCCGCCGCCTCCTCCTGAGCCTGATTAGTCGTGTGTTGCTATCCAGCTCCAGCTTCGGCCTTGGCCCTGGCTGAGTTGTATTTTTATGTTGTGTTGCGTTTTTGGGCTTGTTGAGTTGTGCCCTCAGCAAAACCTCTGGACCTTATTTGTGCGTCTTGGGTGTGTGTGTTGAACTAGTCTTGTATGTGCTCCTGGCTGTTTGCTTTATTTATAAAGCGGGGCGAAAGCCTTTTTCGGTAATGCCAGAATCCGGGCTTCGCTTCGCGAAGCACATCCTTCTAAGAACTCCTAGTATGACTGGAAACAAAAGCGCTTTTAAAGTTTTACCTTCACTGGTCTACATGAATTGAAATGCACTTCTGAGGTAGACAATCAATTGTGAGGGATTGCTACACTTCAACTCCTGGCATGTTGCGGGAGGGCTATGAGCTGGTGAAGGAAATAAAGATCCTTGCTATCAAAGGTCTCACCAGGATGGGATGTGACTTTTGACTGCCTACAATGATGGATTCGTTCCTAAGGGGCTCGACTTATTACTCACTCCAGATTCAATCCATATGTCAGGTCCAAAGATGGATCTCGCGAGACCGGCCCTCGCGTCGAGCAAAGGTCTGGGCCAGTGATTTGTACTCCAAACATGATCCAGACAATAGAACCTCGCCCTCGCTGGTAGATAGGACTGAGTCTATTTGGCTAATTTTTAACTCGTTCAGTTGGGTTTTATTTCCAGTAATATCCCAACACATGTCATTACACTTGAATGATTTTGAATTCTTCATTCAAATTTGTTTCTAGTCAAAACCTGACACATGGCTTGGAGAAAAAGGCCAGACCTCTGATCAAGTCATCACATGCTTTTTAGGTTGGTTGTTACTTCACTTTGCTACTTGAAATTAGCAACAAACAAAAATATAAAAATGCATCCATGAGAGTCCATTATCCAAATTAAATAAAGAAAACAATAAGCTACTAAAATCCACCCACCCGAATTATCAGTACCCAAAATATGGAAATAAAGTGAAAAGGAGACTTACCAGTAGGGATCTGTTTCACATGATTTTAAAACCTAAACACAATGGTTTTTGTCCTGATTTACAAGTTCCAAATCTTGTATTAACAAGTCTAATGAATCTCTCTTTGCGGGTGAAGTATAATGTATCATAACTTGTTACACACAAAGAGTCTGCACTAAAAGCATTAGGAAAATTCAGTCTACATGATCTCAAAACTAAAATTCTAGTTATTTGTATCCTGATTCACATGTTCCAATACTCGTGAGAATCTAGTGTGGGTTGTTCTTAGATAAAGAGCCGACAACAAAAATGAAAGTGATATCCATTAGACACATACACAACACGCATCAACGACAAAATGGGTGATGGAAACTTCGTATGAAGTCTAAAATAATATCATTCTATTGAATTCATACTTTAGCTAATTCATTCAAAAGTCCGAACTGATGGAGAGAGGCGGGCAACATATTTCAACACCCCCTCTAGGCCTTTTTAGTCCTTAAACACGGGATTGATGTCAGGGACAAAATGGAAGGTCGAAAATTCGAATGAAGTATGAAATAAAAATCATTCTATTCAATTTATGCTCCAGCCAATTCATCCAAAAATCTAAACTGATGAAGAGAGACAGACAATATAATTCAACACTCCCCCTCATGTCTAGACATTTTTAGTCCTTATACATGGGATCGATTTAGGTTGTAGAATCTTTTATTTTTAATATTGCATTGACAGAGTCTGGAATGTGACACCTCTTGGCTCGGATCCATATTAAATTATGCTCCATCCAATTTATCCCAAAGTCCAAATTGATGGAGAGAGACGGACAATATATTTCAACATATTCGACTGAAAAATAAGAATTTTATAAATCTAATAGTGTTTCTCTAGGATGATGTATGTTTTGGCTATTAACTTTTCCATACCTTGAATGATACATCAATGCAAATTGAGTCGCGGATTAATTAAAAGAAGCTATGTGTGAGAAAAGGATTTTTTTTCTTACCAAAATATATTAACATATAAGATATTTATATTAAATCTAGCCGTGCAAAGGCACGATTTATCCAGCTTGTTGCAGAAACGACCATACAGACAATGGAGATGGTAGCATGCTTTTAGTTGGAAGCTCATCAAAATCCACACAGTAATAACATCTCTTCGCAAACCAGGCAAACCGCACAGAGTTGGAAGCTTCATATCTCTGCCAAACTGATCGTTCATCACACCCAAAGCAAGCGCACACTATGCATACATATAGATCAACGAGTGTTGAGTCCTGAGCTTGAGCTACTTGCCGATGATGTTCTGGTAGGTGTACAGCTTGGCGCACGTAAGGAAGTAGCCGAAGTTGAGGGCGACGAGCAGGGTGAGCAGCCAGTAGAGGTTCTCCAGCCGGGACGCGTTCATGTTGTCCGGCAGCCAGGTGGTGGCGCGCTGGACGATGTTGACGAGGGCGGTGCTCAGGTAGAACCCCAGCGCCACGATCATGGCCATCATGCCCGTCGCCGTGTTCTTGAGCGACGGCGGGAACTCCTGGTAGTACAGCGTCACCTGCGCCGGGAAGTGCAGCGCCTCCCCCGCCCCGGCCACCGCGAACGGCAGCACCAGCCACATGGCCGACAGCGGCGACGCCCACGCCGGGTCGCCCTCCTGGCCGTGCGCGCGCACGGTGGCGGTGCGCTCGCGCTCCACGAGGGCCGACGCGGCCATGCTCAGCACGGTCAGCGCCTGGCCCGCGCCCACCAGCTGCAGCGGCGTCGGCGTGTGGCCCGTCACCCGCCTCCAGAGCGGGAGCAGGGCCCGGTCGAGGAGGCCCAGGAAGATGACGACGGAGACGAGGGAGCCGACGATCATGGAGCCCGCCGGCACCGTGAAGGGCCCCACGGCGCGGTCCATGACGAGCGCCTGCAGGACCGTGAAGTTGATCTGCACGCCGATGGCCACGCTCAGCACGATGGCCGCGCTCCAGATAGGCAGGATGCGCAGCACTGTCTTGAAGTCCTCCACCTGCTGCACAGTGCACACGCGCCACGGCCGGAGCGCCGACCCGCTCGCGCCGTCCACGTCGCCGTCGGTGATCACCGCAGCACGGTTCAGGAAGCTGCACGCGATCTGGATCAGTTAGCGTGGAATTAAGTGGAAATCATTGTGTGGATGTCATTGTCGTGTATGATTTCTCAATTAATGCTAAGATGAGGTGCTAAGCACATTAAATAGCTAAGCAACTAAAGTCCTCGATGCAAAGGTGCTTAACTTGTTGTAGTTAAGCATCCTTCATTTAATGATTTAGCAACTTAAGTTATCCATGCATTGGTGGGCTTTTTTCATTTAAGTGTTTTTCTAGGTTCCCGCGCTTAGCATTGTTTCTTCCCAGGGTCACTACATCCATCTCTCTCCTCTTAATTACCTTGCCACATTATCTTTTTTGCCTACATGACAGACTTAGCACCTGTACAAGATGGAGCATTGGGAGGGGCCTTATATGGCCATGCATGTTTACAAGAGTGCCATCCACTAGTTGTTAAGATCTTCATTTCATCCATCTTAATTAATCACGACCATTTGTAGTTGCAGTCGTTGAGATTAGGGTGATGTCACACTTGATGCTTTCATTTCGAAATGTTATAATCATACCTCCATAACCTTGCTTTCATTATATTACTTAAGTTTGTGGGTGAGACTAATTTGTCGAGCTGAAATTTCAATTATAGTGACATTTTGGTTCTATAGAACACACGCGAGCTTAAATTATAAATTTATGATTGTTTAAACTCTTGGTCCTGACTTTTCTTTTATCACATAGAACTCGTAGCATGTATTCTGACCTCATCCAGTGCATAGATGCTTAGAGATGAGGTGCTAAGTGCACATAAGAGCTTAGCAACTACTCTATACTCTCCAATACATAGGTTATTAGCTTTCTGTTGCTAAGTTTTCTTCATTTGGTGAGTTGTAAACTGTAAACTGTGCTTTGATCTAGGTACACCGTACTTATAAACAGTAGTTATATTTGTGGGTGTACGTGAGACTAATTCGCTGAGTAGAAACTTTAGTGACAATGGCATTTTGGTTCTAGGATGTACGTGTAAGCTTAAATTATACTACCTCTATCTCAAAATAAATGTCGCGGTTTTAGTTCAAATTTGTTCATTTATTTTAGGATGGAGGGAGTAGTCTTTTAGGCTCTCTCTGGTCCTACTTTTTTATTTTATTATCTCTTTAGAACCGATACAACATATATTCTAACTGATGTGCTAGTGCATTCCTTTACTAGCTACCGCCTAGTAGCTAATACACTACTTCTCTGAACGCAATCTTGCTATCCAGGATATGGACGGGCTAAAAGTTTGATGGGCTGTAAAGTCAATATTTTTCGTGCCTGGAGAGTTCATTATAATCAAGAAAATTAAGCACTATTAATTTGTGTAGCATGGTCGTGTGATAATATGTCCATGTCTTTGTTCAATGATCACCATATGATAAGATTATTATAGCGCGAAGGTGGGAGTTAATTTGTCACAGGGACATCGAGGCAAACCCTTGCCCCACACATACCCAACACTGGACCCATTATGCTCAAAACCAAATTTGTGTAGATTTAATTGTGGATTTATGTCATGTTTTAGAAAACTCTAGATAACCACCAATAGGGACAGATGAAAAGTAGACTACAAACCTACAAATAGTGACGAGAATATTTCCATTTTCAGTTTGCATGAAGATGAGTAAGAGAGGCTAATATTGCAATAACAGTGATGTGTCTTTTTCCATGGAGGTTATAAGCTTCTCACAATATTGTGATGTTCTAACGTATGCTATTTGCTCCACAACCTCTTTAGCCCTTCCTCTAAAATTTAATCTCCTAAACTTATCCACACACCTTAACTCCCCAAATTGAAGGAATAAAAAACTAGGCGCACCTATTCCTTCCCGTGAACTTAACTCCTCAAACGAGCTTAACCCCACATGGAAGTCTCTCTCCATCTTGTTCTTCCTTCCTTTCTTCTTCTTCCTTAAGGCATGGTCTTGAGTTTACGCGGTCAATGACGACTTATGGCCAGTAGATGTGCAGGAGCTAGCTAGGACCTAAATGTACGCTCGCGAGGAAGGAGTCGAGAAATTCAGTGAAATTTGTCATACAAGAATCACAATTTGAGCACTCTTTCATTTGAATGGGTTCTTCTCCTCTATGTTCTCCTGTCGGCAAAAAGGTGTGATCTGGGATGTAATGATTCGTCAAAATTGGAGACGATGCCCGACGACCATGTTTTCACTATACGTGCTTCTCTTTGTAGGTGTTGCTCTCTAGATGATGTCATGCCAGTGGCTGGGGACATTGGGGACAAGAGAGACAGTGGTCGGGGATGGCATGGAGGAGCGCGGCGGCAGTGTTCAAGTATGATGTAGAAGACGAGAAATCAAAGAAAATCCTTGTTGGAATCTCGCCGGAGGTTGGAGTGGGTGCATGGGCGTTAGGACCATGACTAGGGAGGGCGGGTAGGAGTGCCATCATGGAATTGGTGGAGGAGAGAAAAATTGCTGGTAGAAAAAAATTTAAGGGATTAAAAGATTTTAGGGGAAGTGTTAGAGATGGTCTTATAGTACACAAAAATGAATATCTAACCTACATATAGTGTTTTCATGGGCAAAAGTATTTATATCGAGGTTCCACGGATGTTGAAAGATATGGCACCACGGGTATTTATATATGACAGAACCTATTCTCAAGTATTGTGTTGTGGGGCTGATGGGACATGGAAAGGGAGCCGCAGCTACTCCAATTGGAAATATTAATATTCTGAGTGGACGTGGTAGCTATAGCATTTTTGAGCAAAGGTGTCGGGGTTGTGTACGATCGAACAAGGTCCATGCGTGCAATCGTTGAAGATTAATTGTGCGCCATCGGTTGTGGCACAATCGTGCTAAGCAAATGGCAGGAATATATGTATGTACATGTCAGAAAAGATGGCAGGCATATATGCTAGTAGTAGCTAGATGCCCGTGAAAGGCTAAGCACGGTTGGTACACTATGATTTTAGCCATGGAGAGTATGTGCTTATGATCGTGGCCTTGCTTGTTTTATTTACTTGTATGTCAAGCTACGTAGGTGCAGCCGGGCCCTTCTGCACATACTTTTGTTACTCGAGGATGGGCCAGTACAATACAAAAGCACCTCCTAACAGAAGAAAAAAAAAGTGTCTCAAAAAAAATCAACATGAGCTGCACTATCCTCTCATTAGTTGGTCAGCCTTTTATGGTGGAATCTGCTCATCCAAATTCAAGTTCTAGAGTCTAGACTTAGCGTGCGTGTTTCCTGGATTTATTTCAGAATTTGACAGTTTTATTTTTCAGTGATTAGTGATGTGCCATCAACAATGACGCATTTGTGGGGCTTCGTCAATCTTAAGACTTTGACTTCGACAATGATAAGATTTGTTGAACATTGCTCATACAAAGTATTATGTGCGTGCATGACTTCATTGAGGTGAATGTATGCACTTCGTGAGCGTCCATTTCTATGTTTTTTGTGTAAGAAAATCATCCCGGCGAGGAAAACCCAAAATAAATTCATGCTGTTCTTTCATATTTCTCTAATTATGAGTAGATATTATTCCCTACTCCAATCATTTGCCTGGAGAAACAATATAGGTTTCCAAAACTGGCCACGATCTATTAAAATTTAATTTCTGACGTAGAGGGGTGGATTATATAATTATTACTTTTGTTGGGGAGTAGATTCCGCATATAATAAGCACATGCATGTGCATGTGAAATCTTTTCTTACCTAAAGCTGTCGCTCGGAGGAAGGACACCGTCGCCGCCGGTCTTGCCATCGTCGTCTTCCCTACGTAGCCCGTGGTAAAACTTGAGCTCCCCCGGCGCCACGACACCGACCTTCCTCTTCCTCGCGGCGGCGACGACCACCCTGGCGAGCCCCGTGAAGGGGCTGCCCTGGGCGGCGGGGTGCCGGTAGTACCGCGCGCCGAGGAGCAGCGCGGCGAGGCCGACGACGCTGGCGGCGCAGGAGACGCCGAAACCGAGCGTCCAGGACACCGTGTCCTGGACGTAGACGATGACGGTGGCACCGAGCACGGAGGACGCGTAGAGGAGGATGAAGTACCAGTTGAAGAAGACGTCGCGGTCGGCGGTCGCCTCGAACTGGTTGGCGCCCATGGTCGCCTGGTTGAACCGCGCCCCCGCCGCGCCCAGGCAGAGCAGGAACACGGCCGCGTACAGCGCCGCCATCTGCCCCGTCGACGCCTGCTCGCACGGGCCGGCGCCGGGCTGGCACGCCGCCGGCCGCAGGCCCGGAAGGCTCGCCGTCAGCGTGAACATGACCAAGGACTGCACGCGCGACACGGACTGGTCAGTGGAGCAGAAGCTTGAACTTACATGTGCGCGCGCGCGTAGATCATAGACTTACGAGGACGGACGTGGCCATGGCGACGGCGACGATGGGGTAGCAGCCGAAGAAGGCGTCGGCGACGATGGCGCCGGCGACGGGGGCGACGCTGATGGAGCCGGCGATGATGGTGGAGATCTGCGCCGCGTCGACGCTGGGCACGTGGTACTCCGTTATCAGATAGACCACCATGTTGGACATGGCGCCCGCGGTCGCCAGCCCGAGGCACAGTATGGCCACTGTAAACATCACACAAACTTGTGAACTCTCGGTTCCTCGAGGAACTCGTGATCATCAGAGAGTTGAGGCACAGACCTGCAAGGAAAGGGAAGGTGATCCATCCTCCCTTCCGGTTCTTGGTGTCCTTGAGGGACTCGTGATCACCGGAGCTGAGGCGGCGAGGCTCCTCCTGCTGCGACCCGCTGGCCTCCATGATGTCTGTCTCTCTTGCTGTTCCTTTGGCACAATGATTGAGCTAACTCGGCCAGCTGCACATACAACTGCCACAAAACAGTTATATATAAGAGCACTGGGCGTAGGTGAGCGTGTGCAGTGAGAGTGAGACACTAGCTAGCAAAGCTTATTATATAGTCACACACTCACACTCACACTATCTCTAGGAGGGCTGGTGATGGATGTTAAAACTTAGACTGGTAGACGGTGGAGTTGGCCAGCCATCTCCTATAATAAGACAAAGACAAGAAAAATCGAGAGCACGTTAAAGCTCCATGTCTGACTCGTGTGGACAATAGTCTTGTCTACCGCTACAACCAGTCAGTGACCCTGCTTTTTCAACAAGATCAACTATTGAATAGTACTAGTATATGTTAATTTGCTGGTAGCAAATAGGGGGCAAATAAAAAAACAGTCTCATTAAGTCTTGGTTGACTGAGACTTCGTTAAGTCTCAGTCAATACTATGAAGCTGTTCGATGATCCACTAGCTCCATCAAATTTGAGAATCTGCAGAGCATCTATTCTCCCACTTCGGCACTTTTAACTAGTGCTCCGCCAACTCCCGAAGCAAGAGTGTGGAGGAGGAGGGCCGAACATGCCCTATATCTGTAAGATCTTACATTAAGATCCATGCAAAAAAAACATTTTTTTCTCTCTTGCATGTTTTGTCATTTGACTGAGATTTGGTTAATAAATCTCAGTCGACTAAAACCTAGCCACACCCATAAAAGAAAAAACAAAAAAAAATTGCCGAAAAAGAAACTTGCAATAATCAAACAAGATGATTACCTTCAGACTTGACTATGCTAGCTATCTCATCATGGAAGTTTTGAAGCCAGCATACAGTTCACTGTTGCGAACAACCCATACAAGCGAGGGTGTGACTCGCCTCATGCAAATTTGCATGTCGGCTGATCTTAGCTAGACTAATGTTTCTTTCTTTAGTCAAAATCCTTCTGATCTCTCTCATATGCTATATGTACCGCGGTCCCTTGATTGAATCATTTGCAACAACTCGGTGCAGTCAAATTTTGAAGACTTATTTGGTTTGATTTAAGTCAAATTTGTTTAAATTTGACCAAGTTCATAATATTAACATTTACAACCTCATATAAAGTTATAAACACCATAAATATATATAATTCATTTCAGATCGGGTGGCATATGTTTTGTGTTTTAGACGTTAATGTTGATAACTTCTAGATACACTAGTGCAGGACCGGTCAATAGCACCGGTCCGTAAGGCCCTTTAGTGCCGGTTCGGTAACCAGCACTAAAGTGTGGGCACTAAAGCCCCCCCCCCTTTAGTACCGGTTCAACACGAACCGGTGCTAAAGGGCAACCACGTGGCACGAGTCAGCTCCGGGGGCAGGGAGCCCTTTAGTACCGGTTGGTGACACCAACCGGTATTAAAAGGTTGGGGGGTTTTGGGTTTATGATTTCTTTTTCATTTAATTTTGTGTTTTCCATTTAATTCTTTTTCGTTTGCTGGTATTTTACGATACTACATATTGTACACGTTATGCATATATATAACTAGAATTTCTAGTAGAACCGATCATATATATATACATATATATATATATATAGAGAGAGAGAGTAGCACTATTATGATCATGGGATCATAATAGTTATTCTGATCACAGCGCTCTATATATGGCCCGAAGAGGCGTTCCCGAACTCAGAACCCGCAGAGAAAAAAAAAGCCCACTCCAACCCGCTCGTCCACCACCTCTCCCGATCCCCAACTTCCTCCCGATCTCCCCGCTCCCAGCCACGTCCACCTCCCCTGAGCCCGCCTTCTTTCGGCCAGCCGCCGCCCCCGCTTCCTCCCAGCGCGAGGGCGCCCCCACCTCCTTCTGGCGCCACCGTTCTTCCTCGCCCCCATATCCACATTCTTCTTTAGCGAGCTCCCGACCGCCGCCACCGTTCCCCACCACCACCGGCCCACTCCCGCCCCGCTGGCTAGCCGGGAGCCGCCATGCCCACCCTTCCCTTCAACCAACCTCGTCCTTCCTCCCTGTCGACGCCGTGGGAGCTCCCATCCCGCGGCGCCGACAACCACCTATCTCTCCCAGATCCGTTGGTGGTGCATCGGATATCGGCTCACAGCCAGTTCCCGCGACCCAGGCAACCGCCGGATTAGTAAGGCGCAACCCCTGTGATCCAGCGTCGCTGCCAGGACCGACCTCCAACTGCTCGCCGCTGCCGCTGAGGTCCACTGTTGGCCCACCACCTACAGCCGCGCGCTGCGGCAACCACTCCTCACCACAGCCATCCACCACCAGATGTGTCGGCCACCACGGGCGCCGCCTACCCCTGCCCTGCACTCCGCCGCGCCCTGCCTTCTTCCCCCTGCCGCTAGCTGCTACTAAAAAACTTGCCGACAACGCTGCTTGCTAGCTGATATTGGTCTGTGCCAGGCGTACCGTTTTTTGGGTGTTTCAATGGATAGTCCAATTTCAACAAAAAGCTCAGTTCAAGGAGTTATGTAAAAAATACAAAATACGAGCCATTTTCAGCTTAAGAGAGATGTAGCACAACTGCTTGTTTTGCTTGCCTGCCGGTGATTGTCTTTTTGATGTACCTTTTGCGCTAAGTGTTGTACAATATTTGCTTGTTTCTTCCTATCAGATGCACTTTATTGGCTTGATGGATTCATCTGTGTTGGTGGTTAAGGACTATATATGCCTAGTAGACCAGTGGCTGTTAGAGAAGTTTGTTTTAAAATGTACCAGAACAGAAAATGCTAGGGAAAGAGGACAAGAGGGCGCCATGATACTACACCTTTTTGTATAGTGCTACACATTGTTTAGAAAGGGCTTGGGGCGTGCACCCACAACTCCATATGCACATCCATTTTGGCGAAACTTTCCTGCAGAATGATGAAATCTACAGAACAAAAACATGATGAAATCTACAGAACGAAAATTGCTCTTACATATCCTAGAAAAACGACGATAGAAAAACAAACCAACAGAAGTTTACCAAAAAGAAACTACAAAAGTACATTAGAAGTTTAGGACGACACATGGAGATTTCGGACCAAAAGAAGAAGTTCAAACATAGAAGATGGGAAGTTCACGAGCAAAAAAATGTGAAGTAAAATGAAATCGAAAAAATGAAGTTAATGAAATTCACTAAAAAAATTGTTCATTGGAACAAGTTTGAATAAAAGAGGAACACACCATCAAAATATCCCACAACAGAAGGCCAAACTAAAATAACAAAAATAAATCAAAAATGTTTAGTTAGAAAACAGATTTCCCCGTTTCTCAAAAAACCTAGAAGTTTAAATAAATAACGAAGCGGTTCAATGCTTATTACTACATTAGGATTTTTTTCGTTACTAAAGAAAAACACAGGAAGGCCAAAAAATTAAAAAATAGAGCAGCTCAAAATTTATAGAGAAAATGGAATTTCCCCGTTCTACAAAAAAAACTAGAAGTTCAAATTAAAATAACAGAGAAGTTCAAACTTTATAAAAAACTCAGATTTTTTCTCGTTACTAAATAATAAAATGAAAAAAAATTCAAATTAAAGTAAAGAAAGCACTAATTATTTTAAATAGAATATGAAAAGTGCGATATTACATTTCATTAAAAAAAGTGGTTTACAAAAACTTATGGGGATGCTGATATTTTAAAAATCTGAAAGTTTTAGAAAAATGAGCGAGAAGTTCAAATAAAAAAGGTACTTAAAAAATCTCTATAAAAACGATTTCCCCTTTGTAAAAAAAAATCAGAGAAGTTCAAATTAAAAAAAGAGGAGCATTTCAAAATAACTTATATTTTTTTCCTTCCCCAAAACATTAGAAGTTCAAATTAAAATAACGGCGTGGTTCAATGTTTATAAAGAAAAAGGATTTTCCTCATTAATAACAAATTAAACCAAGAAGTTCAAATTAAAATAACGATGCAATTGAACGTTTCTTCTTAGTGGCCACTTACTGTGTTTTCTTTTTGTAAAAAGTGTGTATTCCCAATTAAAAGACATAGAGGTTCAACTTTAAATAATCAAGTAGTTCAATATTTATTACATAACTAGGACTTTTCCCGTTACTAATGAATAACACCAAGAAACCCTAAATTAAAAGTTTGAAGTAGTTTGATGTTTATAAAAACTCAGATTTTCCTCAAAAATATTAAAACCAAGAAGTTCAATTTTGAAAATTGAGTAGTTCGATGTATATAAAAAAACTCAGGTTCTCACATTACTAGAGAATAAAACCAAGAAGTTCAATTGTAAAAAAGCAGAGCAATTTGATATTATATTTGAAAAATTGGATTTTTATAGTTACTAAAGAATAAAATCAATAAGTTTAATTTCAAATAAGGAAGTTCGATGTTTCTAAAAAACCTCCAATTTCCACATTTCTAAAAATACACAATAAAGTTCAAATAAAAAGATAGATCAGTTCAATACTTATAAAATCATCGAATTTGTTGCAAGAAGTTCACGTACACCTTCATGCACGGTTTATAATTTATATTGCGGGACGTCCGACCTCCAATTACATGTTTTAAAATGGCAAGAAAATGGCGTCCGACTTTCAATTGCTTGCAATTCGATGTACACACAAAATTGCGACAGAAGTTCATAGTCAAAACAACGAGAACTTCAAGTACCACAAGGAATGCATTTCAGGTGAGAATAAAAACATAGAAAAATAAAAGCATAAAAGGTTTGTTGAAAGAAGTTCAAGTGCTCTGTCCAGGGAAGTTCAAAAATTCTTGCGAGAGAGGTTCACCTCGTATTTCCATGTTTGATTTTTTCCGTATAAAAATCGAATACAATTATTTACTCAAAAATATGAAAAGGGGAAGTTCAAATTGAAATAACAGAGAAGTTCGGAGTTTATTGAAACCTAGGATTTACCTATTCAAAAAATAAAAAACACAACGACATTTTTTGCACTTTTAAAAACAACTCATAAACGAAAAAAGGTTGCTAGAAGTTCAAGTGCTCGATGAGTAAAAGTTCAAAAAAATCTTGCAAGAGAGGTTCAACGTGTATTTAGATGTCCAAAATACATAAAAAATATATGTTGTTTTTTGTGTTTTAAAATAATTCTCTCAAACCATAGAGAAGTTCAAAGTGATAACATCCGGAAGTTCATGTACTACATGATGTGTATTTCATATAAGAAAAATACAATAAAGTGAAACAGAGTGAAGTTCAACTACTTCACGCACTGCAAAAAATAGCACGTCAAAAACAGAGTGAGGTTCAAACAGACATGCTCCAAAAGTTCAACTACTTCATGCAGTGCGTTTCCGTTCACGATGAAGGCAGAAATCATGATCTCGTCATTTTCTAATTTACTTCAAAACGGCAGGAATATCATTTGTGTAAGTTCAAGTCCTCGGTTGGAGAAAGTTAAAAAATATGTTGTGAGAGAGGTTTGTACAAAGAGAATATCATTTGTGTAACACTGACGAAAATGATGGGAAAATTAAAAACAAAAATACGTCACAGAAGTTCAACGTGAAAACAACACGAAGTTCGACTACTATAGTGAATGAATTTGAGATGAAAAACTTTTAAAATTGTCACGAGTATGAAAAAACGATCAACATGGGAAAGTTGCGTGTTTACAGCAGTTTTCCATCGGTATATCACTTGCTCAATTCCGGTGAGTGGATGGAGAGCTACGAGCAGTGGATGGAGAGCTACGAGCAAAAAAATCACGTGAAAAACAGAGTGAAGTTCAGGTACACGCGCCGAGAAGTTCAGGTTCTTCACGTAGTGCATTTTCGAAGAATCTGTTTCGCGATAAAGGCAGAACGCATGATCCCACCGTTTACGAAATTACTTGAAAACGGCTAGGAATCAGAGAAAACCATCAACATGAAAAAGTTTCGCATTTGCCATAGCTTTTCAGCGGTATATTATTTGCCCCATTCCGATAAAGTTTGTAGAAATTACGGCGAAAATACCTTTTTCGCCATTTTCGAAACTGACTTAAAATCGTAAAGAATTGGGAGAAAAAATATATACCAAAAAGTTTCGAATTTGTTCAAGCTTTCCAACGCCATATCATTTGCTGCATTCGGACGATCGGTTAAAAAATTAGCTCGAAAATACGAACTCGGTAGGACTTGGACCATTTTCTAAATTACTCTTCAACCATTCAAAATTAGAAAAAACATTCAAGATGAAAAAGTAGCGCAATTTCATAAGCTTTCCAACGCCGTATCATATGCCTCCATTGGATTAGCCGTTTAGAAATGACACCGAAAAAACGAACTCAGCTGTTCGGTTTATGAAATTTTACTTTTTTTAAAATTACTCTTTAACCATAGGGAATTATAGAAAACTTTCAACATGTGGAAGGAGCGGTTTTGCAGCAGCTTTCCAACGCCATATTATATGTCTCATTCCGATAAACGGTTTAGAAATGCGATCAAAAATACGATTCACGTTTTTTGTGTGAAGAAAAAACGGTTTCAAAACTGCTCTTAAACCGCTTATATTTTGCCAAAAATTGAAGTTGGGTCATGATATGGGTGTCCATAGCTTTCCAACGGTATATCGCAAGCCCCATTTGGGCAATGTTGGCGGAAGTTCAACCTAGTTCATAGGAAAGTTCAACGTACTACTAGCGGGGTAGGTCAGGTTGTGATCAGAATATTATTCTGATCGCGTGATCAGAATAATGTTTATGTATATATATATATATATATATCATCGAATGTCTCACAACCATCATTTATTCACACATATATACACACATGTATATATATATATATACAATTAGCTAGCTATATACAATCTCTCCTAATTGGTGCCTTCGGAGCCAGTGGCATTAGCCTAATTAGTGCCTTCGGAGCACAATGACAATTGGAAGTGGTTCATGGGGGCGGTAGCGGGTAATAGTATTCTCCTTTGGGATCTATGACCTGGTCGAGCAAAAATCCCGCTATTTCCTCTTGAATTGCTTCTATGCACTCCTCTGCTAGGAGCTGCTCCCGCACCTCTCTGAACTGTTAAGAAGGAGATCAATATGCATGTGTATTAGTTGTGTGACTAGATACCGATAATAGTGTAAAAATTGTGAATAGTGTTCTGATAAACGTACCCAATCTCTGTCTTTGAGATCTGCTCCTTTCGGACGCCATCATGCGAATGTTCTCGCAAACGTAGTATGCACACATATTATTCCCCGGCGCCTGCTTCAGGGCCTTTACGAGAATGGAGTTTGATCAGATAATAATTAATCAAGCATGATAATTAAAGAGATGGCAGCTAGCTAGCTAGTACTACTTAATTACTTACCTTGGGTCGATACCATTTCAGCTTTTGTTTCCATTGGCCTGGAGTGACGCTGATGAAATTTTCCCAAGCCCTGCCCGCCGACAAAGAAAATGAATAAATGGTTATCAAATAGTTCATATCAGGAAATGACGAACTAAATAGGCCGAGATATAGTTAATAATGATTGAAATTACCTGTTGACTATCCCAAACAAGATGGTGTGGTCACTTTCTTTTTTAAGTAGTGAGTCCAGTATTTCAACTGTTCCTTCATCAACTTTAATGATTAACAAGATCCAGTGAAATCTGCATGCACACACGTTTGCATGTCTTAATTAAGCGGGCATATGTAAGCAAAAACATGTAACTAGCTAGTAGGCAAAACCAGAATTTGTAGTACAAGACAGTGTGACTCACTTGAAGTTGTAAGGAAGTAGTATATCTTCATTGGTATTGAGGCGCTTGAAGAACTCTAGCATGCTTTCCTCTACACTTTTTTTTTCATAATATGCATCTAATTTCCATGTGTATTCATTAATGGTATTTGGGTCAATGAACCCAATGCCATAACATCCACCTTTTTTCATTTCATACATCTTCATCATGCATAATACCACAGAAAAGAATATAGTGAGGATAATTACAGGTAATGATTGATCAAAATGATCACTACAGCTAGCTTGAGACTTAAATTACAGAAAGAAATCACTTACAGACAATAGCAACTGACGATAGATTTGTCGAGTGCGTCTTGATTGTATAACTGAAATAGTTCTAAATACTCAACGGATACATCTTTCTCATGGAAGTAATGATCCTTCTTGACATTCACCATGAGGGACTCTCGATTGGAAATCTTGGTAATGTCCATGTGCCATTGATGCAATGCATACATTCTCGTTGGGAGCTTCTTGACCTCGTCTGGCTCGACCAAAGGTTGGCCCCGGACATATTTCCGTTTTATTTCCTCCTCTCTAAGCGGAGACATAGGCTCGATATCGAGGAGTTGTCCAACAGTGATCTTGAGCATTTCATCCTGCTCAATATGCTGTCGGTTATTACCACATCACCCAGCTGGGGAATGTTAACGGTTTGCCCACAATAATATTGGGCGCGCGTACTCTCATGTGTTGTTGGCACAACAAGCGGGGGGATTGATTGCGCCTCCTATTCTCCCAGCTGGGGAACGGTTTTACCGCATTTTTTGCCAGCTGATTTGCTCGAGTTTGAGCTCGCCTCATTCTGTAGACGTGCTCGATTTAACTTCCTCAGGTGTCGCTCATAGTCTGTGTCAACAAGCTTGGGAGCTGGTGGTCTAGCCATACGAATGAAGTGGCCAATCTTTTCCTCAGGCACTTTCTCCCTTGGCGGCGGTGGCGGTTTCGGTGCAAAATGGGCTTCCACCTCGGCCTTCGATATGGCCGCGTTTTCCTCCTCGGACTTGTCGTAAGGCCTCTGCGGAAGAGGCGCGAGGCTACTTGGACCATATTGAAATCGCTTGCATCCGCCTGTACCTCCCGTCCTACCTCGACTTGTACCGCTACGCACCATAGCTGCGGCGGCTCTCTTCCGTGATTGCTGAGGCAGCGGAGACGGCTGGCGTGGCTGAGTTGGACGAGGAGGAGTGGCCTGAAGCTATGTCGGACTTCGAGGAGGAGTGGCCTGAAGTTGTGCCGAACTTGGAGGAGGAGTGGTCTGACGCTGTGTCGGACTTGGAGGAGGAGTGGCCTGACGCTTTGCCGGACTTGGAGGAGGAGGAGTGGCCTGACGCGTTGGTGGACTTGGAGGAGCAGGAGTCTGCTGACTCGGTGGCGGACTTCGACGAGGAGTCGGCTGACGCGGTGTCGGTGGCCTTCGAAAGATGATGCAATCCTTTCTCCATAGGATGATACGATGTTTGGCCTCTCCCAGTGTGTGCTCCTCGTCACCTCCAGGAATGTCAAGCTCTAGCCCCGAATATTGGTCCACCACCTCATCAACCAAGACACGAGCATAGCCCGCTGGAATCGGGTTGCAATAGAAGGTTGCCTCGGGGGGATTTGTAAAAGCAACAACGTCCGCCATCTTCATGGATATGTTCTTCATTTTGAATTGTAGCTCGCAGTTAGTGTTCTCCATGATGTCATCCACGGGGTATCTATCCAGCATTGCGTCACTCGGGGCGGAGCCCACGCTGCTTCTCGGCATGGATGGGACGGTGCTATCCAATGTTGGATCATCCGCTAGCTGTTGCAGCTGCTGAGACCCCCTTTGCTGGCTAAGTGAGTCGATCTGCTCCTGCTGCCGCTGGAATTTGACTGCCAAGTCCACGTGCACTGATTCTAGGCCTTGAAGACATTCATAGTCCAGCTTCCTCTGCTCCTCCTCCATCTTCCTCCTCTCCTCCTCCGCAATCTTCTTTCTCGCACGGGTTCTGTAGTCAGCGTTCCAGTCCGAAAACCCCTCATACCACGGAATAGCACCCTTGCCTCATGTTCTTCCCGGGTGTTCAGGATTTCCCAGGGCACGAGTAAGCTCGTCATTCTCTGTGTTGGGATGGAACACCCCCGATCGAGCCTCTTCTATTGCAACAAGTAGCTTATCTTCAGCTCCGTTCAGACATGCCTTCTTCGAAACTTTGCCTGTCTTCGGGTCCAACTCCCCCCATGCGCATAGAACCAAGTCCTACACCTGGGGGGCCAGCTCAATGTTTCTGGAGTGACACCTGCATCCTCCATCTCTTTCTCAGACTTAGCCCACTTAGGCATTGCCACCGCGTAGCCACCTGGCCCCAGCTTATGGAACTCATCCTTTTTTCGGCATTGGCCTTGTTTATTCTCGACCGTTCCTTAGATAATTCCGAATCCTTGAATTTCACAAAATCGTCCCAATGAGCACTTTGCTTCTCTAGTGTTCCCTCGAATACTGGAGTCTTCCTTCCTCCCTTGACGTACTTGTCCCATACACGATTCTTGTGGTTGTTGAATGCAACCACCATCTTCCTAAGAGCAGCGTCCTTGACTTTCTCCACATCTGCATCTGTGAAATGATCTGGTAGGGTGAAATGTTCCATGAGAGTTTCCCAAAGCAGAAATTTTTGTCTGTCGTCGACAAAAGTAAGATCTGGGCGTGGCTTTGCTGGCTCTCTCCATTCTTGAAGGGATCGGGAGTTGGTCCTTCACAAGAACTCCGCACTGACGAATGAACTTGTCCACAATCTTCTTAGGCGCTAATGGTTCGCCATTAGGTTTGATGGCCTCGATATTGTACTTTACGCCCTCCTTCAACTTTTTGTTCCGGCCTCGTTTCCTGCTGCCTGAAGATTTGCTCGATTCGGATGGCTGAAATTAAGAAGAAAGATCGATTCGTTAATATATCTTCAAGTAATTTAAAACATGTGATGATCACCAGATGCCTGCTTATATAAATATACCTCGCCGGTCTTTGTTGTTTCAGGATCAACATTTTCTTCGTCATCAATATCATAATCATAGTTCATGACTTCATCAATTCGGTTGTCGCGATCAAATATCATATCACCCTCCCCGGTGTTGTTTAGATATCCGGAGCCGCATAATCTTCTTCATTCTGATCATCATCTGGCCCGCGAGGATGGCGTATGATAGTGAACATGGTCTCTTCTCCCTCTCTGCCGGTATTGTCCGCCATAGCTTTTATTTAACTAATCCAAAAAGAAATATAAAACAATTTAGTATTCAAATTACAATGCATAGATGCAATCAATTAATAAGGAAAAATTGAATCAATCATAGTACATAATAATCATCATCGAATATAATCTCGAATACATCGTCTCGAATAATAGATATAATCTCGAATACATCGTCTCGACTAATATATATCAAATACATCACTAGCTAGCTAGCTAGCTAATAAAGATCGAATACTAAAGAGTAATCTAGGACACTCGCGGTTCCTGAGGCGCGGGCGGTGGACAACCAAAGTGAAGGAACCATCACTGGATCATAGCTCGGGTGATCTCCCCAAAGAACCCGCCAAGTATTGGAGAACCTGACGTCCATAGCAGCCATGTCGCGATGGACATGCTCGTCCTCCTCCCTAACACGGCGACGTACCACCTCCGGCGGGACCGGCTCCCTCTGCACCGAAAGTGGCCCACGCGAACGCCACCAAAGGAGATCAAGGTCGACGACGGGACCCGGGGCCGGGTTCCTCACCAAGCGTCACGCCCCTGAAGGTAGCACCTCCCAGTGCCAGCCCGGCGGAGCCCAGTCCCGGACATGGGTCCTCTGAAGTAGGACGTCGTCGCGAACGGGTCGACGGCGAGGATGCGGGCCGGGCATATCATCGACAACAAATACTATATGCCGCAAAAGTAAAGTAACATTTTTTAAATGATGGATTGTGATTTCATATATGCAAATTCTAAATTTTATAACTAAAAATATAAGAAACTAAAAAACATCGATCATCATCTAACAATTTGAAATTAATCTAATTCATGTAGCTAAAACTAACATTTCCAAATTTTCTAACATTTCTATAACATTTGTATAAAAAACAGAAAAAACCTTTGACATTATATATATTATAACTAACATTTCTATATACTATTTGACATTAATCTAATCTAATTAATTAATTCATCTAAAACTTTGTATAAAAACATAAAAACAGAAAAACTAAAAACTAAAAACAGAAAAATTGTGTGTGTGTGTGTGCAGTAGCTACGGCCGGCGCCGGCGGTGCGGTGGCTTTGATCCATTGGAGGGAGGAGAGGGGGCGGGGGAGGGGCACACAGCGCGCGCGGGCGAGGTCGAGGCGACGGCGACGGCGACGGCGAGGCGAGGTCGATCCAAGGCGACGGCGACAGCGAGGCGAGGGGACGGCGACGGGCCGGTGCGGCCACGGGGACGGGCCGGCGACGGGGGCGGCGCGGAGTCGACGGGGACGACGCGACGAGGACGGGGGCGTCATGGAGTCGACGGGGACGGCACGACAGGGGCGGGGACGACGCGACGAGGACGGGGGCGTCACGGAGTCGACGGGGACGGCGTGACAGGGGCTGGGACGACGCCACGAGGACGGGGGCGTCACGGAGTCGACGGGGACGGCGCGACAGGGGCGGCGACGGCGCGGGACGAGGCGGCGGCAGAGAGAAGTGGGAGATGAGAAACTGAAATTTTTCGAAGTGTTTGTTATATAGGGGACACCTTTAGTACCGGTTGGTGCCACCACCCGGTACTAAAGGCCTGTTTTGGCCAGGCCAAGCGGCGGGAAGAGCACACCTTTAGTACCGGATGGTGGCTGGAACCGGTACTAAAGACCCACCCTTTAGTACCGGTTCCAGCCACCAACCGGTACTAAAGGTGGTGCACTGGCGCAGGTGCGATGCGGCAAGTTTAGTCCCACCTCGCTAGCCGAGGGGCGCCCGCACTGGTTTATAAGCCCCAGTGCGGTACCTCTCTCGAGCTCCTCTCATAAGCAGGCCTTCCGGGCCTACGTCTGCTGCTATGCCCTGATGGGCCTATTGGGCTAGCGGGCCTGCATCCTGGCCCAATTAGAATTTGGGTTTCTAGTCGTATGCAGACCGTTGTGGCCCAGTAGGTGGGCTTTTTTCATTTAGTTTTTTCTTTTCTACTTTATTTATTTTGTTTTATTTATTTTTAGTTGTTTTTTGCTGTATTTAGAGTTTCTTTGTGAATATTTTTGCTTTAGGTACAAAAAAAATAGAAACTTTCTGTTAGTGCCTGTAGTTTTCAAATTTGAATTGTTTAAATTTTGAATTATTTAAAATTTGTGTGAATCACTAGTTTGTGAATAACTTAACTTTAAAAATACATTTTTCAGTGATTCCTTTTTATTATGTTTAATATTAGTGTGTTTTATCATTATATTCAATTTGGTAATGCTTACATTATTTAAAAAATGAAATGCCTTTGTAACATATGAGTTTTCATCCGAAACCCTGATAGTTCAAAAGAGATTGTTCATTTTGTACACGAAGTGCATCCAGTTTTTGCCGTAACACTCTCTACTTTTTTGCACATGCTATGTGGGTGAAATTATGATACCATGCCAACTTTCAACTTTTTTGGAGTTCATTTGAAGTGTTTTTCAATTTAGCTGAAAAAATCAGTAAATGCATGAAAAAATTTGTTTGCACATAAAATTTCTTCGCGTTTCAAATGCCAAAACACATAACTACCCCTAACTATTACAGAGATTCCCTCCTGGGTGTGAAACACAGAACAAAGTGATGATATATAGTGAAGCCGATCACATCCCAGATCTTTGGGTGTGAAACTTTTTCTTCGCGTGTGTCCCTTTGCGCCGTAACCATGAAAAATCTTCATCATTTAACAGGATGCTCGGGTCAATATTCACTGTGAATGGAACAATTTCATCAAACTTTTCATAATCTCCTGACATGTCTGTCTTGTCATCCACTCCCACGATGTTTCTCTTTCCAGAAAAAACTATGTGCCGCTTTGGCTCATCGTATGATGCATTCGCTTCCTTCTCTTTTCTTTTTCTCGGCTTGGTAGACATGCCCTTCACATAGAAAACCTGTGCCACATCATTGGCTAGGACGAATGGTTCGTCTGCATACGCAAGATTATTGAGATCCACTGTTGTCATTCGTACTGCGGGTCTTCCATTACCCTGCCTCATGTCATATTGATCCATTTGCACCGAAACAAAGGGACCTTCAAACCGCATCTATAGTCAAGTTCCCATATATCCTGTATATAACCATAATATGTTTCCTTTCCCGTCTTGGTTTCTGCATCAAAGCGGACACCACTATTTTGGTTGGTGCTCTTCTTATCTTGGGCGATCGTGTAAAATGTATTACCATTTATCTCATACCCTTTGAAAGTCATTATATTCGAAGATGGTAACTGGGACAGCAAGTACATGTCATCTTCAATAGAGGTGTCATGCATGGTACGTGTCTGCAACCAGCTGGTGAAACTCCTGGTTTGTCATGTGTAATCCAGTCATCAGACCGCTCCGGGTGTTTGGAGCGTAGCAAATTCTTGTGTTCTTCCATATACGGAGCCACCAAGGCGGAATTCTATAGAACTGTGTAGTGTGCTTCAGTGAGAGAATGTCCGTCCATACATATTATTTGATCCCCTCCTAGTGTGCCTTTTCCATCCAGTCTGCCCTTATGCCGCGATTCAGGAACACCAATCGGCTTAAGGTCAGGAATAAAGTTGATACAAAACTCAATGACCTCCTCATTTTCATGGCCCTTGGAGATGCTTCCTTCTGGCCTAGCACAGTTGTTACGGCATATCTCTCTCAAGGTAGTTTTGGTGATTGATGACAACATGTTTGCGGTCTAATCATGTGCTTTGAATAGTTCACAGATTCACCCCTGGCACGAGACGTTTTCTTCCCTTCGGAGTGTCCTTCAAGACGGTGTAGCTCTTTCGTTTCTCTCTCGGTGGACTAGTTGCGTAGAGGGCACCGTACTATCAAGAGGAGGTCCGCTGGGGTATTGCATGGGTGGAATCATCACGTACACATCAGCTTCTCATCCTCCGAGCTTTTCCATTCCATTGAAGAGATCTCTCCGCTTTTCTTTGTCCTGTCTGGGTCCCAGCGGTAGTACCGCGCGACCCAGCCGTAGTACCGCTGAGGAGCCACAAGTGGCAGTACCGCTCCACAGTGGTAGTACCGCCCGTGACTCCACAGCAGTAGTACCGCTGGGGTGCCTGGCACCACTGCCTCGTCCTCAGCCTCTTTGGAGAGATTCTCTCTCTCTCTCTCTTCAGTGTCCCAGCGGTAGTACCGCACTACCAGTGGTAGTATGGCCGAAGGGTCATAAGCGGCAGTACCGCTCCACTGTGGTAGTACTGCCCATGACCCTGCTGTCGTAGTACCGCTGGGCTGTCTGGCTCCTACCGCCTCGACTCGAGGGGTCTTTTTCTCGTGTCAGGTTTTGCGGCACTAGTTGCGGTTGTAGAGGCGGTAGTACCGTTTCAGGAGCGGTAGTACCGCCCCTACCACCCCGGTAGTACCGCATTGGGTCCTTTTCCCTACTAGTCTCCTCTGCGCGGCAGTGCCGCTGGCTGGTGCGGCAGTACCGCTGACCTAGCGGTAGTACCGCCCCCTCTTAGCGGTAGTACCGCCCTGTGCGGGGCTGGTTGGTGAGGGGCAACGGTTGGGTTGTTGCCCCCACTATAAAAGGGGGTCCCCTTCTTCCCTTTGACCTACCCCTTCCTCCCCCAAGCTCCATTTATTGCTCAAGCTCCATTAAATGCTCCAAGCTCCATTTTCGCCCGATCTATCTCTCTAGCCAATCAAACTCGTTGATTTGCTCGGGAGTGGTTGAGAAGGCCCCGATCTACACTTCCACCAAGGGATTTTCGATTCCCCCACTCATCCCTAGCGGATCTTGTTACTCTTGGGTGTTTGAGCACCCTAGACGGTTAAGGTCACCACGGAGCCATAGTCCATTGTGGTGAAGCTTCGTGGTTTTGTTGGGAGCCTCCGATTAAGTTGTGGAGATTGCCCCAACCTTGTTTGTAAAGGTTCGGTCGCCGCCTTCAAGGGCACCAATAGTGGAATAATGGCATCTCGCATTGTGTGAGGGCATGAGGAGAATACGGTGGCCCTAGTGGCTTCTTGGGGAGCATCGTGCCTCCACACCGCTCCAACGGAGACGTACTTCCCCTCAAAGGGAAGGAACTTCGGTAACACATCCTCGTCTTCACCGGATCCACTCTTGGTTATCTCTTACCTTTACTTGTGCAAACTCTTTAGTGTTACTTCTCTTGCTTGCTTGGTTGCTTGTTGGTATTGCATTATATAGGTTGCTCACCTAGTTGCACATCTAGACAACCTACTTTGAAGCAAAGTTTAATTTGATAAAGAAAAGTTAATAATTGGTAGTTGCCTAATCACCCCCCCTCTAGTCAACCATATCGATCCTTTCAATTGGTATCAGAGCCTCGTCTCTTTATTAAGGACTTTACCGTCCAAAGAGTATGGTTGATACCGTAGACGGTGTGGAGGAACACTCCGGTGTGAATCCGATCTCGTCTACGGGCGATGGGGGAACCTCGGTCTCTCGTGAGGAGTTCAATGTGGCCTTGGAGACATTGAAAACCTCCATGACGACCGAAGTTGAAAGCATGTTTACTAAATTTCTTGAGGGGCTTAAACTATCCACCGCACCGTTGAAAGTGGGTGACCCCGCCAACAAGGTGACGGATGCTATCCCCGACAAGGGGGAAGCTAGTAGTGAAAAGGCTCCTTCTTCTAGTGGTAAGAATGGCACCGACATCTTTGCCCATGTGGAACCACCACTTGTTTATGGTGGACCGGTTCCTTCCACTCATTTGAATCATGCCGGTCCTCCCCTAAGATTGTGAAAAATGAGGATTTTGATTCTTGGGTTTACCGCTTTAAATGTCATTTAAATCATGTGAACACTAACCTTTGGAGAATCATTGAAGAAGGTTTATATCCACATGATCCAAGCAACTTCACTCCTCGAGAAGCCGCGGACAATCAATTCAATGAGAATGCTCTCTTCATCATTCAAGATGCAATTCCACCCGAAGACCTACCTCATCTTCGTCCCTTTGCCTTGGCCAAAGATGCATGGCATTGTGTTATCTCTCTCTACTGGGGAAGCGCAAGCATTCAACGCTCCAACTATGAAGTGGTGCAAGATGAGGACGATGAGTTTGCTATGAAGGAAGATGAAGAACCTCGTGAGCTTTATCGGAGAGTAACCAAACTCCCGGACTCACTACGAGATCACGGGAGCAAGGACACGGATGACAATTGGATCAAGCACAAATTCCAAGGCAATGATGCCCTACCACAAGGCCATGTCCTCCGTCATTCGTCAAAGACCGGACTTCCACACTTTGACCTCAAGCGAAGTGTTGGATGAGTTTGTGGCCATGAACATTTTGGACAAGACCGCCGACAATGCGGTGCTCCGTTCTCAACGGGCAAAGAAGCCTAACCTTGCATTGAAGGCCAAGCTCATCGTTGAAGAAGAAGAAGAGGAAGAAGAGGAGAGCAACCCCGAAGATACGAAGTATGCATATCATGAACACATGGCACTTGCTTCAAGGCAATTTTGGAGCAAGAAAAACTCGAGGCCAAACTTTAGCAAAAACAACTCGAGTGGCACGAGGGGCAAGCAACGTGTAAGGACTTGCTACAATTGCGGCAACGTGAGTCATTTTGTTGCGGAATGCCCGTATGAGAAGAGGGAAGACAATGGTGGCAAGCTCATCCGAAAGGACAAGGCCAAGTCATTCCCCAACAAGAACAACTTCACCAAGAAGACTCCTCCCAAGGCATTGGTGGTACAAGAAGAGTACAATGAGGATGATGACGATGATGAAGATGATGAGTCGGTTGCCATGGCCTCCGTTGCCATTGTGACGACTTCACGGGTGTCTCTCTTCGACTCACCCAATGAGAGCATCACCACCAAGTGCCTCATGGCTAAAGCCACCAACAAGGTAACCCCCAACACCAAAACTACCATCATTAATCATCCTTCTCCAATGGATAACATTAATGAACTTGAGGGAGCTAATGTGGAGGCTAACGAGTTTGAGGCCTTTATGGGCAAACTCAAGGGAAAATCCAAGAAGCACTTTGTTGCTCTCTTGGAACAACTTGGTGAAGCCAATGACATGATCGAGGTTCACGAAGACACCATCACTAAGATGGAAGGGCATAGTCGTGACTATGCCGATGAGATTTCGGATCTTTCCAATGCTCTTGAGGAAGAGTGTGGTCTTAGTTTGGCTCTTGAGGAGTCACACAACGTTGATCATGCTAAGTTAAAGAAAGATTATGATCATGTCCTCATAGTTTCTCATGTGCTAAACTCCGAGAAGGCCGAACTTGAGGTTGATCTTGCTAGACTCAAATAGGAGTTTGATCTACTTGACAAGGCTCACAAGGTCTTGAAGGGTGCTCATGCTAGCCTCAAAGAGTCTCATGATCAACTTCAAGTAAAGCTAACCAAGGAAAAAGCCACTTTCCCTTGTATGATGTTAATTGATAATGCAAATGCTACTAACCCGTGTTGTGAGCATGTGCATCTCCTTGAGGAGAACGCTAAGCTAAAGGGGCAACTTGAGAGAGGTCTTGCGACTTGCATACAAGGCAAGAAGAACCTCAACGATCTCTTGATCAACCAAAAGGGAGTTGTGGCCAAGGAAGGGGTTGGGTACGTGCCCGACTCCAAGAACAAGAAGAAGAATGACAAGACCAAACGACCTCCTCCTCTCATGCAAACCTTTGTGAAGGAGGGAGAGAGTGCCTCCGAGGAGAAGAAGAAGAACAATGTCAAGAAGGGCAATGTCACCCCTCCCAACAAAGCCGGCGATTTTAATCCTTCTTATGTGTTATGCCGTGCTAGTGATGGGCATGTTTATGCCAAATTTGTTGGTTCTCCTCATTAATACATTGAATGGTCTATTTGGGTTCCAAAGACCCTTGTTACTAACATCAAAGGACCCATTACAAAATGGGTACCTAAAACCAAGCATTGATCTCTTGTAGGTGTTTGCTTCCGGTGGGGGATCATGGTTGCTCGATAGTGGAGCTACAAATCACATGACCGGAAGCAAGGACTTGGTGGTGGACGTGCACAAGGTTCCATCTATGCCCACCAATGGTGAGTGGGGTGACGCCTCATCTTCTAAGGTATTGGGACTTGGCAAGGTGGTCATCTCTCATGATCTCACGATCGAGAAGGTCATGCTTGTTGAGTCCCTTGCATACAATTTACTTTCCGTTCGTCAACTTGCAATCATGGGCTTTGCCACTTTATTTGATATCGATACCGTGGCCCTCTTGTGGAGCAAGACTCTTAAAGTAGCCTTTGTTGGGCATGTCAAGAACGGTCTATATGTGATTAACTTTTCGGAGCGACCCACTAAGACCGCGACATGTCTAATGGCTAAAGTTGATGTGGGATGGCTTTGGCATCGCCGTTTAGCCCATGTTAATATGAGATCTATGCAAAGTCTCCTCAAGGGGGACCATGTCTGTGGACTAACGAATGTTAGTTTTGCTAAAGATCGTGCTTGCAGTGCCTGTATCGAAGGAAAGCTACATGAGAAGGCTCACCCTCCCACGACTATCATTTATTCGAAGAGGCCTTTGGAGCTCCTTCACATGGATCTCTTTGGGCCTCCATCCTTCGATAGTCTTGGAGGTAGGAAGTATTGCTTGGTGATTGTGGATGACTACTCAAGGTACACGTGGGTGTATTTCTTCAAGAGGAAGAGCGAGACCCAACAAACCGTCATTGACTTTGCAAAAGAAGCACAACGTCAACACAATGCAAAGATCTTGACAATAAGAAGTGACAACGGCACCGAGTTCAAGAACTACACCTTGGATGAGTTTCTTAGTGATGAGGGAATCAAGCATCAATATTCCGCACCCTACACCCCTCAACAAAACGGTGTTGCGGAGAGGAAGAACCGGACGTTGATGGATGCGGCAAGGACCATGATGGCGGAGTTCAAGTCTCCTTACAACTTTTGGGCCGAAGCCATCAACACCGCGTGTCATGCATCCAATCGGCTCTACCTCCGCAAGGGCTTGAACAAGACTCCATATGAGATACTCACTGTAACAAGCCCAACCTCAAGTACTTCCGGGTATTCGGGTGTAAGTGTTTCATTCTCAAGAAAGGTGTTCGGTTGTCTAAATTTGAGGCTCGAGCTTATGAGGGCATATTTGTTTGCTATGCTACAAACTCTCATGCTTACCGTGTCCTCAATAAGTCCACGGGACTTATTGAGGAGACGTGTAACGTGGAGTTTGATGAGAATAACGGCTCCCAAGTGGAGCAAAGTGGCACTTATGATGTAGGTGATGAAATTCCTCCCCAAGCCATAAGAAGAATGGGTGTTGGCTTTATACTACCCATTGAGGAACCCCTTGTGGCCGAAGGAGAAGGACAGAGCTCCACTCAAGTGGAGCCATCACCAACCCAAGGCCCACACGCTTCCGAAGAACAACATGAAGGCCCTCATCCTCAAGAACATGACCAAGGGCAAGATCACGCTCAAGACGGTGTTGACACATCAAGTGATGCCCAAGGTCAAGTTCTCTCCTCCGAGCAAGTTCAAGAACAAGAACAAGCCCAAGACGACGCTCAAGATGATCAAGCGACCACTCCTCGTCTCACCCCTGAGGAGGAATTAGAGCGCCGTGCCGCCAAGGTTGCTTCCAAGCTCTCCACCAAGGATCATCTCATTACGAATGTGCTTGGAAGCTTAAGAAAGGGGGTAAGCACTTGTAGACAACTAGCAAATTATTGTGAGCATCACGCGTTTGTCTCTTGTTTGGAACCCCACAAGGTCTATGAAGCGCTAGAGGATCCGGATTGGCTCAATGCCATGCATGAAGAACTCAACAACTTCGAGCGCAACAAAGTGTGGAGATTGGTGCCAAGACTGACCGGGAATCACAATGTCATAGGAACCAAGTGGATATTTAAGAACAAGCAAGATGCCCATGGGATTATGATTCGCAACAAGGCTCGTTTGGTAGCACAAGGCTACTCCCAAGTCGAGGGTATCGACTACGGTGAAACCTTTGCTCCCGTTGCTCGTCTTGAATCCATTCGCATGTTGATTGCATATGCTTCTCATCATAACTGTAAGTTACAACAAATGGATGTGAATAGTGCTTTTTTAATGGTCCTATTAATGAGTTGGTTTACATCAAGCAACCCCCCGAGTTCGAGGATCCCTACTTTCCCGATCATGTGTATCAACTCGATAAGGCACTCTATGGCCTTAAACAAGCCCCACGTGCGTGGTATGACCACCTTACCGAGTTGTTACAAGACCGTGGTTTTGAAGTTGGGCTAATCGACCCCACTCTTTTTACTAAGAAGGTCAAAGGGGAGTTGTTTGTGTGCCAACTATACGTTGATGATATTATCTTTGGTTCTCCTAACAAAGCTTTCAATGAGGAATTTGCCGCTCTCATGACCTCAAAGTTCGAGATGTCCTCCATGGGAGAGTTGAAGTTATTTCTAGGGTTTGAAGTGAAGCAAAGAAGAGAAGGAACCTTCACCAATCAATCCAAATACACTCAAGACATGCTCAAGAGATTCAAGCTAAGTGACGTCAAGCCGGCTTCCACTCCAATGCCCACCAAGTGCCAACTTGACTTAGATCCCAAAGGTAAAGTGGTGGATCAAAAGGTATATCGTTCCATGATTTGATCCTTGCTTTACCTTTGTGCATCTAGACTGGACATCATGTTGAGTGTGGGAATTTGTGCATGGTTTCAAGCCGCACCTAAGGAAAGTCGTGGCGGTCAAACGAATCTTTCGATATTTGGCTCATACCCCAAACTTTGGCTTATGGTACCCAAGAGGATCAAACTTCAAGCTTGTAGGGTACTCGGATTCCGATTGGGCGGGAGACAAAGTGGATAGAAAGTCCACTTCCGGAGGGTGCCAATTCCTTGGCTGCTCTTTGGTAAGTTGGTCTTCCAAAAAGCAAAGTTGTGTGTCTCTCTCGTCCACTGAGGCGGAGTATGTTGCCGCCGGTAGTTGTTGTGCACAACTCCTATGGATGAGGCAAACTTTAAAGGATTATGGTGTCACTTGTGACAAAGTTCCTCTTTGGTGTGACAATGAAAGTGCCATCAAGATCTCTCTCAACCCGGTGCAACACTTCAAGACGAAGCATATTGAGATCCGGTATCACTTCATCCGGGATCACATTAGGCGAGGGGAGATCGAGCTCAACTATGTCAACACTCATGACAACCTTGCATATATTTTCATGAAGCCCTTGGATGAAGCAAGATTTCGCGAGTTAAGGCATGAGCTAAATATCATTGATTCGAGCAATGTGGCTTGAACCCTTGCACACCCCACCACGCTCAATTTGCTGTCTAGTTGAGGTGTAGGCATGGACATAGGGGGAGTGTTGTTCTCTCAATGAACTCTCCCTCCCCCCATTATGCATAAATTGATCAAGTCTTTCACTTTAGCCATTGTTGATGGTACTTGTGTTTCAAAGACGAGTTTTGGTCATGGGCCCAAGGTTAAAATCTTCGCGGCACCATACCTCTTGACTCAAACATAGGTGGCCTCGGCCACCGCCCTCTTTTGAAGAGGTGTGTCTTGGTCGTTTGCTGGTGTGATCTCTTTTCTTGCCGTTCTTGTCTTTCCTTCGAGCAAAAGCCATGTTGTTTGGTTGCCGCAGCGTGCTGGGCGGTACTACCGCTGGTGGTGCGCGGTACTACCACTTATAAGCGGTACTACCGCCCCCAGCACGGTACTACCGCTGAGGGACGGGACCAGGGGGTTATATCGGGGCAGGGGGAGGTTTCTTCTCCCCCATACCCATTCGCTTCGCCCCCTCTTTCCTCTTCCTCTCTCCAGCCTCAACTCGCCGCGGGAGGGCTCCGGCGGATCTCTGTCTCCGGGGCGTCCCTCTCCATTTCCTTTGGTGGAGTCGATCCCCACCCCGTTCTCTTGCCATGGATGTCGGTATTGCCCCCGTTCCTTGTCTCCTTTTGTCTCTTTTTCAGATCTTGTTTCTTAGGGGCAATGGTGGTAGCATCTCTAGATTTTTGGCTAAATCTAGGCTTGAGTTGGTTGGAGAAGGCAACTAGACTATCTCGATTAGAGTTTGGTAGGAATATTTTTGAATTTGGCAGGCCGGTAGTGCCGGATCTGACCACGGTAGTAGGAAACTGCTGTTTCTCCGCCTCGTGCTATAGGAAATTGTTGTTTCTCCGCCTCGAACAGCACTACCGCTCTCGTTGGAGCGGTACTACCGCTTGACCTCGAGCGGCACTACCGCTCTCTTTGGGGCGGTACTACCGCGGGCATGTCACGGTACTACCGCTGCATGCCAAATTCCATTATATTCCTGCCTTACCTTGATCCTTTTGTTGTGTTTGTTGGCTTATGCTCGTTCTTTCTGGTTGTTTTGCGTGTTCTTGTGTTTGGCTCCAGGTGATGATCATTCTGAGCATCAAGCTCGCCGTATCAACCCCGGGCGCGCTACATCAAAACGCTACCGCACCTCTGAGCCAGCCGGTGGTTCCTCGAGCACCCAACCGCCTCCAGCAAGTGCATCCGCAAGTGTTCCTCCACCTCCTCAGCACACGAAGAGATCCGCCAACAAGCCAAAGGGGAAGGCTGTGACTGAGATGACCAACAAGGAGTTTTGGGAAAAGCATCGTCGTAATCCCTATGAGGTGGACCAAGAACCCACTTTGGTCAACCGCCCGTTCTGGAACCGATTTCAGTTTGCCATCTATTTTGATGTGATCAAGGCCAAGAAGAATCTCTTTGTTGATGTTCGCTCCATTGACACTGATGCTATGGAGAAGGACCCGGAGTACTTCGGCGAAGCCCTTCAGATGTGCACTCAGCTGAACATTCTCAGGATCATGCAATTCAACAAGGATTTTGATGCAGATTTGGTGGCTCAATTCTTTGCCACCATTCATGTTGGGACAAATGCCGACAGAACTCTGACATGGATGACCAATGGCAAGCTGCTTTCTGTCAAGTGGAAGGCTTTCATGGAGTTACTTGATGTGGTGGATCATGGGCTTGAGACTCCAGTCGGTTTCCGCCCTCACCGCAATGAGACGTCCACCCACAAGCAAGCCCTTTGGCCCTACTGCACTGTGAAAGTTCACCCAGTGACTAAGAAGAAGACCTATGAGCTGTCTCCGTATCTGGAAATTCTTCATCGCATCTTCCGTGAGACTCTATTTCCTTGCATCGGGAATCTGGATATGGTCCACTCTTATCTCGTGGACATGCTTCTGTTCTGTCAGCATGAGAAGGACACAAACACTAAGAGAGCCTGGATATTTCTCATGTCATGTGGTCTGAACTTCTATCTGTCGTGTCTGAGCGCAAGTGCCCGATATATTTTCCATTCATCATGAGGCTCATTGAGAGGGCCTGGGCACAGACCTATCCCAAAGTGTTGCTAGAGACTGGAGACTTGGTTTCTCATGAGATCAAGCGTCTGAGGAAGAAGGACAATTGGGTCACCCCAGCACCTCAAACAGGGGGTCCGTCTGCTGCTGCTGCTGCCATGGAGACCGAGGGTGGGGCAGCCACTGATGATCACGAGGAGGATATTGGACCTCTAGTGCTGAACCCTCGTGGGCAAAGAAGCTTAAAAACAAGTTGAAGAAGCTTTTCTGCATGGAGTCTCATGGTCAGTACATGACTCATGTGGCGGAGAAGCATGCCAGGATGCGCCACAAGGAGCTCATGCATCAGTTGGGAGCGACAGTTGCAAGTGGATCTGAGGGTCAGATCACAGAAGAGGAGGAGTGGATTCATCAGCACTGCCCTTGGACCGACTCCGACGCTGAGCAGTTTTCGACCAACGACGGAGATGCAGACGATCACGCTGAGATATGATGATTCGAGATCTTCAGTTTGCCATCACCTGGAGTCGTAGCGTCGCTCTTTTCCCTTTTTGGTGTCTCGCTGCCAAAGGGGGAGAGAGTGTAGGGATTTGTGTTCGTGCTTTGAGTTTGTCGTCTTGTGTTTTCGTGTGTGTTCTCTAGGTGTCTTTGTTTGGTTTGGTTTGGTGCCCGTGAGACCTAAGTTCTAGACATATGGTGTGAGACATATGCTCCCTATCGCTTCCTTATTACTTATGTCTGTTGGGTTTCGTAGTAATTTCAAAAAATTTCCTACGCACATGCAAGATCATGTGATGCATAGCAACGAGGGGGAGAGTGTTGTCTACGTACCCAACGCAGACCGACTGCGGAAGCGATGACACGACGTAGAGGAAGTAGTCGTATGTCTTCACGATCCAACCGATCAAGCACCGAAACTACGGCACCTCCGAGTTCGAGCACACGTTCAGCTCGATGACGATCCCCGGACTCCGATCCAGCAAAGTGTCGGGGAAGAGTTTCGTCAGCACGACGGCGTGGTGACGATCTTGATGAACTACAGCAGCAGGGCTTCGCCTAAACTCCGCTACAGTATTATCGAGGAATATGGTGGCAGGGGGCACCGCACACGGCTAAGGAATAGATCACGTGGATCAACTTGTGTGTCTAGAGGTGCCCCCTGCCTCCGTATATAAAGGAGGAGAGGAGGGGAGGCTGGCCGGCCAAGGGAGGAGGCGCAGGAGAGTCCTACTCCCTCTGGGAGTAGGATTCCCCCTCCAATCCTAGTCCAACTAGGATTCCTCGGAGGGGAAAAGAGGAGGAGGGGGCTGGCCACCTCTCCTAGTCCTAATAGGACTAGGGGAAGGGGGGGGGCGCAGCCCATCTAGGGCAGCCCCTTCTCTTTTCCACTAAGGCCCACTATGGCCCATATAGCTCCCGGGGGGTTCCGGTAACCCTCCCGGTATTCCGGTAAAATCCCGATTTCACCCGGAACACTTCCGATATCCAAATATAGGCTTCCAATATATCAATCTTTATGTCTCGACCATTTCGGGACTCCTCGTCATGTCCGTGATCACATCCGGGACTCCGAACAACCTTCGGTACATCAAAATGCATAAACTCATAATATAACTGTCATCGTAACCTTAAGCGTGCGGACCCTACGGGTTCGAGAACAATGTAGACATGACCGAGACATGTCTCCGGTCAATAACCAATAGCGGGATCTGGATGCCCATATTAGCTCCTACATATTCTACGAAGATCTTTATCGGTCAGACCGCATAACAACATACGTTGTTCCCTTTGTCATCGGTATGTTACTTGCCCGAGATTCGATCGTCGGTATCCAATACCTAGTTCAATCTCGTTACCGGCAAGTCTCTTTACTCGTTCCGTAATACATCATCTCACAACTAACAGATTAGTTGTAATGCTTGCAAGGCTTATGTGATGTGTATTACCGAGAGGGCCCAGAGATACCTCTCCGACAATCAGAGTGACAAATCCTAATCTCGAAATACGCTAACCCAACATCTACCTTTGGAGACACATGTAATGCTCCTTTATAATCACCCAGTTACGTTGTGACGTTTGGTAGCACCCAAGTGTTTCTCCGGCAAACGGGAGTTGCATAATCTCATAGTCATAGGAACATGTATAAGTCATGAAGAAAGCAATAGCAACATACTAAACGATCGGGTGCTAAGCTAATGGAATGGGTCATGTCAATCAGATCATTCAACTAATGATGTGACCTCGTTAATCAAATAACAACTCATTGTTCATGGTTAGGAAACACAACCATCTTTGATTAACGAGCTAGTCAAGTAGAGGCATACTAGTGACACTTTGTTTGTCTATGTATTCACACATGTATTATGTTTCCGGTTAATTCAATTCTAGCATGAATAATAAACATTTATCATGATTATAAGGAAATAAATAATAACTTTATTATTGCCTCTAGGGCATATTTCCTTCAGTCTCCCACTTGCACTAGAGTCAATAATCTAGATTACACTGTAATGATTCTAACACCCATGGAGCTTTGGTGCTGATCATGTTTTGCTCGTGGAAGAGGCTTAGTCAACGGGTCTGCAACATTCAGATCCGTATGTATCTTGCAAATCTCTATGTCTCCCACCTGGACTAGATCCCGGATGGAGTTGAAGCATCTCTTGATGTGTTTGGTCCTTTTGTGAAATCTGGATTCTTTTGCCAAGGCAATTGCACCAGTATTGTCACAAAAGATTTTCATTGGACCCGATGCATTAGGTATGACACCTAGATCGGATATGAACTCCTTCATCCAGACTCCTTCGTTCGCTGCTTCCGAAGCAGCTATGTACTCCGCTTCACATGTAGATCCCGCTACGACGCTTTGTTTAGAAATGCACCAACTGACAGCTCCACCGTTTAATGTAAACACGTATCCGGTTTGCGATTTAGAATCGTCCGGATCAGTGTCAAAGCTTGCATCAACGTAACCTTTTACGGTGAGCTCTTTGTCACCTCCATATACGAGAAACATATCCTTAGTCCTTTTCAGGTATTTCAGGATGTTCTTGACCGCTGTCCAGTGATCCATTCCTGGATTACTTTGGTACCTCCCTGCTAAACTTATAGCAAGGCACACATCAGGTCTGGTACACAGCATTGCATACATGATAGATCCTATGGCTGATGCATAGGGAACATCTTTCATATTCTCTCTACCTTTTGCAGTGGTCGGGCATTGAGTCTTACTCAATTTCACACCTTGTAACACAGGCAAGAACCCTTTCTTTGCTTGATCCATTTTGAACTTCTTCAAAATTTTGTCAAGGTATGTGCTTTGTGAAAGTCCAATTAAGCGTCTTGATCTATCTCTATAGATCTTAATGCCTAATATGTAAGCAGCTTCACCGAGGTCTTTCATTGAAAAACTTTTATTCAAGTATCCCTTTATGCTATCCAGAAATTCTATATCATTTCCAATTAGCAATATGTCATCCACATATAATATCAGAAATGCTACAGAGCTCCCACTCACTTTCTTGTAAATACAGGCTTCTCCGAATGTCTGTATAAAACCAAATGCTTTGATCACACTATCAAAATGTTTATTCCAACTCCGAGAGGCTTGCACCAGTCCATAAATGGATCGCTAGAGCTTGCACACTTTGGTTGCTCCCTTTGGATCGACAAAACCTTCCGGTTGCATCATATACAACTCTTCTTCCAGAAATCCATTCAGGAATGCAGTTTTGACATCCATCTGCCAAATTTCATAATCATAAAATGCGGCAATTGCTAACATGATTTGGACGGACTTAAGCATCACTACGGGTGAGAAGGTCTCATCGTAGTCAATCCCTTGAACTTGCCGAAAACCTTTTGCGACAAGTCGAGCTTTGTAGACAGTAACATTACCATCAGCGTCAGTCTTCTTCTTAAAGATCCATTTATTCTCTATTGCTTGCCGATCATCGGGCAAGTCAACCAAAGTCCATACTTTGTTCTCATACATGGATCCCATCTCAGATTTCATGGCTTCAAGCCACTTTGCGGAATCTGGGCTCACCATCGCTTCTTCATAGTTCGTAGGTTCATCATGATCTAGTAGCATTACTTGCAGAACAGGATTACCGTACCACTCTGGTGCGGATCTTACTCTGGTTGATCTACGAGGTTCAGTAGTATCTTGATCTGAAGTTTCATGATCATTATCATTGGCTTCCTCACTAACTGGTGTAGGTGTCACTGAAACAGTTTTCTGTGATGTACTACTTTCCAGTAAGGGAGCAGGTACAGTTACCTCATCAAGTTCTACTTTCCTCCCACTCACTTCTTTCGAGAGAAACTCCTTCTCTAGAAAGGATCCATTTTTGGCAACGAATGTTTTTCCTTCGAATCTGTGATAGAAGGTGTACCCAACAGTTTCCTTTGGGTATCCTATGAAGACACATTTCTCCGATTTGGGTTCGAGCTTATCAGGTTGAAGCTTTTTCACATAAGCATCGCAGCCCCAAACTTTAAGAAACGACAACTTTGGTTTCTTGCCAAACCACAGTTCATAAGGCGTCGTCTCAACGGATTTTGATGGTGCCCTATTTAACGTGAATGCGGCCGTCTCTAGAGCATAACCCCAAAACGATAGCGGTAAATCAGTAAGAGACATCATAGATCGCACCATATCCAGTAAAGTACGATTACGACGTTCGAACACACCATTACGCTGTGGTGTTCCGGGTGGCGTGAGTTGCGAAACTATTCCACAGTTTTTCAAATGTACACCAAAATCGTAACTCAAATATTCTCCTCCACGATCAGATCGCAGAAACTTTATTTTCTTGTTACGATGATTTTCAACTTCACTCTGAAATTCTTTGAACTTTTCAAATGTTTCAGACTTATGTTTCATTAAGTAGATATACCCATATCTGCTTAAATCATCTGTGAAGGTGAGAAAATAACGATATCCGCCACGAGCCTCAATATTCATCGGACCACATACATCGGTATGTATGATTTCCAACAAATCTGTTGCTCTCTCCATAGTACCGGAGAACGGTGTTTTAGTCATCTTGCCCATGAGGCACGGTTCGCAAGTACCAAGTGATTCATAATCAAGTGGTTCCAAAAGTCCATCAGTATGGAGTTTCTTCATGCACTTTATACCGATATGACCTAAACGACAGTGCCACAAATAAGTTGCACTTTCATTATCAACTCTGCATCTTTTGGCTTCAACTTTATGAATATGTGTATTACTACTATCGAGATTCAATAAGAATAGACCACTCTTCAAGGGTGCATGACCATAAAAGATATTACTCATATAAATAGAACAACCATTATTCTCTGATTGAAATGAATAACCGTCTCGCATTAAACAAGATCCAGATATAATGTTCATGCTCAACGCTGGCACCAAATAACAATTATTTAGGTCTAATATTAATCCCGAAGGTAGATGTAGAGGTAGCGTGCCGACCGCGATCACATCGACTTTGGAACCGTTTCCCACGCGCATCGTCACCTTGTCCTTTGCCAGTGCCCGCTTATTCCGTAGTCCCTGTTTCGAGTTGCAAATATTAGCAACAGAACCAGTATCAAATACCCAGGTGCTACTGCGAGCTCTAGTAAGGTACACATCAATAACATGTATATCACATATACCTTTGTTCACCTTGCCATCCTTCTTATCCGCCAAATACTTGGGGCAGTTCCGCTTCCAGTGACCAGTCTGCTTGCAGTAGAAGCACTCAGTTTCAGGCTTAGGTCCAGACTTGGGTTTCTTCTCCTGAGCAGCAACTTGTTTGCCGTTCTTCTTGAAGTTCCCCTTCTTCTTCCCTTTGCCCTTTTTCTTGAAACTAGTGGTCTTGTTGACCATCAACACTTGATGCTCCTTCTTGATTTCTACCTCCGCAGCTTTCAGCATCGCGAAGAGCTCGGGAATAGTCTTGTTCATCCCTTGCATATTATAGTTCATCACGAAGCTCTTGTAGCTTGGTGGCAGTGATTGGAGAATTCTGTCAATGACGCAATCATCTGGAAGATTAACTCCCAATTGAATCAAGTGATTATTATACCCAGACATTTTGAGTATATGCTCACTGACAGAACTGTTCTCCTCCATCTTGCAGCTATAGAACTTATTGGAGACTTCATATCTCTCAATTCGGGCATTTGCTTGAAATATTAACTTCAACTCCTGGAACATCTCATATGCTCCATGACGTTCAAAACGTCGTTGAAGTCCCGATTCTAAGCCGTAAAGCATGGCACACTGAACTATCGAGTAGTCATCAGCTTTGCTCTGCCAGACGTTCATAACATCTGGTGTTGCTCCAGCAGCAGGCCTGGCACCCAGCGGTGCTTCTAGGACGTAATTCTTCTGTGCAGCAATGAGGATAATCCTCAAGTTACGGACCCAGTCCGTGTAATTGCTACCATCATCTTTCAACTTTGCTTTCTCAAGGAACGCATTAAAATTCAACGGAACAACAGCACGAGCCATCTATCTACAATCAACATAAACAAGCAAGATACTATCAGGTACTAAGTTTCATGATAAATTTAAGTTCAATTAATCATATTACTTAAGAACTCCCACTTAGATAGACATCCCTCTAATCTTCTAAGTGATTACGTGATCCAAATCAACTAAACCATAACCGATCATCACGTGAGATGGAGTAGCTTTCAATGGTGAACATCGTTTATGTTGATCATATCTACTATATGATTCACGCTCGACCTTTCGGTCTCCGTGTTCCGAGGCCATATCTGCATATGCTAGGCTCGTCAAGTTTAACCTGAGTATTCTCCGTGTGCAAAAACTGGCTTGCACCCGTTGTAGATGGACGTAGAGCTTATCACACCCGATCATCACGTGGTGTCTGGGCACGACGAACTTTGGCAACGGTGCATACTCAGGGAGAACACTTCTTGATAATTTAGTGAGAGATCATCTTATAATGCTACCGTCAATCAAAGCAAGATAAGATGCATAAAAAGATAAACATCACATGCAATCAATATAAGTGATATGATATGGCCATCATCATCTTGTGCTTGTGATCTCCATCTCCGAAGCACCGTCATGATCACCATCGTCACCGGCGCGACACCTTGATCTCCATCGTAGCATCGTTGTCGTCTCGCCAATCTTATGCTTCCACGACTATCACTACCGTTTAGTAATAAAGTAAAGCATTACATCGCGATTGCATTGCATACAATAAAGCGACAACCATATGGCTCCTGCCAGTTGCCGATAACTCGGTTACAAAACATGATCATCTCATACAATAAAATTCAGCATCATGCCTTGACCATATCACATCACAACATGCCCTGCAAAAACAAGTTAGACGTCCTCTACTTTGTTGTTGCATGTTTTACGTGGCTGCTACGGGCTTAAGTAAGAACCAATCTCACCTACGCATCAAAACCACAACGATAGTTTGTCAAATAGACTCCGTTTTAACCTTCTCAAGGACCGGGCGTAGCCATACTTGGTTCAACTAAAGTTGGAGAGACAGTCGCCCGCAAGTCATCTATGTGCAAAGCACGTCGAGGGAACCGGTCTCGCGTAAGCGTACGTGTAAGGTTGGTCCGGGTCGTCTCGTCCAACAATACCGCCGAACCAAAGTATGACATGCTGGTAGGCAGTATGACTTGTATCGTCCACAACTCACTTGTGTTCTACTCGTGCATATAACATCAACATAAATAACCTAGGCTCTGATGCCACTGTTGGGTTTCGTAGTAATTTCAAAAAATTTCCTACGCACACGCAAGATCATGTGATGCATAGCAACGAGGGGGAGAGTGTTGTCTACGTACCCAACGCAGACCGACTGCGGAAGCGATGACACGACGTAGAGGAAGTAGTCGTATGTCTTCACGATCCAACCGATCAAGCACCGAAACTACGGCACCTCCGAGTTCGAGCACACGTTCAGCTCGATGACGATCCCCGAACTCCGATCCAGCAAAGTGTCGGGGAAGAGTTTCGTCAGCACGACGGCGTGGTGACGATCTTGATGAACTACAGCAGCAGGGCTTCGCCTAAACTCCGCTACAGTATTATCGAGGAATATGGTGGCAGGGGGCACCGCACACGGCTAAGGAATAGATCACGTGGATCAACTTGTGTGTCTAGAGGTGCCCCTGCCTCCGTATATAAAGGAGGAGAGGAGGGGAGGCTGGCCGGCCAAGGGAGGAGGCGCAGGAGAGTCCTACTCCCTCTGGGAGTAGGATTCCCCCTCCAATCCTAGTCCAACTAGGATTCCTCGGAGGGGAAAAGAGGAGGAGGGGGCCGGCCACCTCTCCTAGTCCTAATAGGACTAGGGGAAGGGGGGGCGCGCAGCCCATCTAGGGCAGCCCCTTCTCTTTTCCACTAAGGCCCACTATGGCCCATATAGCTCCCGGGGGGTTCCGGTAACCCTCCCGGTATTCCGGTAAAATCCCGATTTCACCCGGAACACTTCCGATATCCAAATATAGGCTTCCAATATATCAATCTTTATGTCTCGACCATTTCGAGACTCCTCGTCATGTCCGTGATCACATCCGGGACTCCGAACAACCTTCGGTACATCAAAATGCATAAACTCATAATATAACTGTCATCGTAACCTTAAGCGTGCGGACCCTACGGGTTCGAGAACAATGTAGACATGACCGAGACATGTCTCCGGTCAATAACCAATAGCGGGACCTGGATGCCCATATTGGCTCCTACATATTCTACGAAGATCTTTATCGGTCAGACCGCATAACAACATACGTTGTTCCCTTTGTCATCGGTATGTTACTTGCCCGAGATTCGATCGTCGGTATCCAATACCTAGTTCAATCTCGTTACCGGCAAGTCTCTTTACTCGTTCCGTAATACATCATCTCACAACTAACAGATTAGTTGTAATGCTTGCAAGGCTTATGTGATGTGTATTACCGAGAGGGCCCAGAGATACCTCTCCGACAATCGGAGTGACAAATCCTAATCTCGAAATACGCTAACCCAACATCTACCTTTGGAGACACCTGTAATGCTCCTTTATAATCACCCAGTTACGTTGTGACGTTTGGTAGCACCCAAAGTGTTCCTCCGGCAAACGGGAGTTGCATAATCTCATAGTCATAGGAACATGTATAAGTCATGAAGAAAGCAATAGCAACATACTAAACGATCGGGTGCTAAGCTAATGGAATGGGTCATGTCAATCAGATCATTCAACTAATGATGTGACCTCGTTAATCAAATAACAACTCATTGTTCATGGTCAGGAAACACAGCCATCTTTGATTAACGAGCTAGTCAAGTAGAGGCATACTAGTGACACTTTGTTTGTCTATGTATTCACACATGTATTATGTTTCCGGTTAATACAATTCTAGCATGAATAATAAACATTTATCATGATTATAAGGAAATAAATAATAACTTTATTATTGCCTCTAGGGCATATTTCCTTCAATGTCTATTCAGTATTGTAGTTTATTATGAGTTGCATGCTTGTCATGTTTTATACTCTTCTCTCATATATCTTGTGCTTAGAATTGTGCTTAGAATTGTTGGACTATAAAATATAGGGGGAGTGTTGATCCGGATGTGTTTGTCTTGCTTTCCGTATGCTCCTCTTACTAGGTGCACACATTCTGGGGGAGCCCGTCTATATTTTGTAGTTCTTAGTTTTCTTTCATTTATTTCTTTTCCTTGCTCAAATCCCTAGTTGTCATCAATCCACCAAAAAGGGGGAGATTGTTATGGCATATCTCTCTCAAGGTAGTTTTGGTGATTGATGACAACATGTTTGCGGTCTAATCATGTGCTTTGAATAGTTCACAGATTCATCCCTGGCACGAGACGTTTTCTTCCCTTCGGAGTGTCCTTCAAGACGGTGTAGCTCTTTCGTTTCTCTCTCGGTGGACTAGTTGCGTAGAGGGCACCGTACTATCAATAGGGGGTCCGCTGGGGTATTGCATGGGTGAAATCATCACGTACACATCAGCTTCTCACCCTCAGAGCTTTTCCATTCCATTGAAGAGATCTCTCCGCTTTTCTTTGTCCTGTCTGGGTCCCAGCGGTAGTACCGCGCGACCCAGCCGTAGTACCGCTGAGGAGCCACAAGCGGCAGTACCGCTCCACAGCGGTAGTACCGCCCGTGACTCCACAGCAGTAGTACCGCTGGGGTGCCTGGCACCACTGCCTCGTCCTCAGCCTCTTTGGAGAGATTATCTCTCTCTCTCTCTCTCTTCAGTGTCCCAGCGGTAGTACCGCACTACCAGCGGTAGTACGGCCGAAGGGTCACAAGCGGCAGTACCGCTCCACTGCGGTAGTATCGCCCGTGACCCTGCTGCCGTAGTACCGCTGGGCTGTTTGGCTCCTACCGCCTCGACTCGAGGGGTCTTTTTCTCGTGTCGGGTTTTGCGGCACTAGTTGCGGTTGTAGAGGCGGTAGTACCGTTTCAGGAGCGGTAGTACCGTCCCTACCACCGCGGTAGTACCGCGTTGGGTCCTTTTCCCTACTAGTCTCCTCTGCGCGGCAGTGCCGCTGGCTGGTGCGGCAGTACCGCTGACCTAGCGGTAGTACCGCCCTGTGTGGGGCTGGTTGGTGAGGGGCAACGGTTGGGTTGTTGCCCCCACTATAAAAGGGGGTCCCCTTCTTCCCTTTGACCTACCTCTTTCTCCCCCAAGCTCCATTTATTGCTCAAGCTCCATTAAATGCTCCAAGCTCCATTTTCGCCCGATCTATCTCTCTAGCCAATCAAACTCGTTGATTTGCTCGGGAGTGGTTGAGAAGGCCCCGATCTACACTTCCACCAAGGGATTTTTGATTCCCCCACTCATCCCTAGCGGATCTTATTACTCTTGGGTGTTTGAGCACCCTAGACGGTTGAGGTCACCACGGAGCCATAATCCATTGTGGTGAAGCTTCATGGTTTTGCTGGGAGCCTCCGATTAAGTTGTGGAGATTGCCCCAACCTTGTTTGTAAAGGTTCGGTCGCCGCCTTCAAGGGCACCAATAGTGGAATCACGGCATCTCGCATTGTGTGAGGGCGTGAGGAGAATACGGTGGCCCTAGTGGCTTCTTGGGGAGCATCGTGCCTCCACACCGCTCCAACGGAGACGTACTTCCCCTCAAAGGGAAGGAACTTCGGTAACACATCCTCGTCTTCACCGGATCCACTCTTGGTTATCTCTTACCTTTACTTGTGCAAACTCTTTAGTGTTACTTCTCTTGCTTGCTTGGTTGCTTGTTGGTATTGCATCATATAGGTTGCTCACCTAGTTGCACATCTAGACAACCTACTTTGATGCAAAGTTTAATTTGATAAAGAAAAGTTAATAATTGGTAGTTGCCTATTCACCCCCCCCCTAGTCAACCATATCGATCCTTTCAACAGTTATGAACATATTTCTTTAAGACTCCCATGAACACTCAAAGGGGAACATATTGTGTAGAAATACAGGACCCAAAACATTAATCTCTTCGCATAGGTGAACTAGGACGTGCGTCATGATGTTGAAGAAGGATGGTGGGAACACCAACTCGAAACTGACAAGACATTGCACCAAATCATTCTCTAACCTTGGTATGATTTCTGAATCGATTACCTTCTGAGAGATTGCATTGAGGAATTCACATAGCTTCACAACGGCTAATCGAACATTTTCTGGTAGAAGCCCCCTCAATGCAACCGGAAGCAGTTGAGTCATAATCACGTGGCAGTCATGAGACTTTAGGTTCTGAAACTTTTTCTCTGCCATGTTTATTATTCCCTTTATATTCGACGAGAAGCCAAACGGTACCTTAATACTGAGCAGGCATTCAAAGAAGATTTCCTTCTCTTCTTTGGTAAGAGCGTAGCTTGCATGACCCTGATGTATGTTGTCTTTTCCGTGCATACGTTGCTGGTCCTCCCGTGCCTCAGGTGTATCTTTTGTCTTCCCATACACGCCCAAGAAGCCAAGCAGGGTCACACAAAGATTCTTCGTCATGTGCATCACGTCGATTGCGGAGCGGACCTCTAGGTCTTTCCAATAGGGCAGGTCCCAAAATATAGATTTCTTCTTCCACACTAGTAGAGGCGCACGTGCAACGCACGTTAATATTTACATAATATATTAATTACACGTGGATATTAGGAATGCAATTATTCGTGTGTTAATCATGTGATTGGTGCAATATTTGGTATGATATTAATTGCACGTTAAACACGTTTAACGCTCACCATTGGAGAAGTCTAGGTCGTTGGATTGACTTAGTTCGGTGACCGAGATCAGTTGGATCCGCCCCTTTGGGTCTTTTTATATTGGTATAGATGGGTGCGCGTCCGTCAGCGTCATTCAAAACAGGTTGTCCACCAGGACCCTTTCCAAAGACCACCTTCAAAACCATATCATGTACATCAGCACCAGTACGGTGGTGAGGCTTCGTCCGGTGATCCGCCTCACCTTTGAAATGCTTGCATTTATTTCTTACGGGATGCCTGCTCGGAAGAAATCGATGATGTCCCAGGTACACATTCTTCTTACAATTAGCCAAATATATACTGTCGGTATCGTTCAAATAGTGCGTGCATGCGCGGTATCCCTTGTTTGTCTGTCCTGAAAGATTACTGAGAGCAGGCCAATCATTGATGGTCACGAACAACAACGCCTTTAGGTCAAATTCTTCCCCCATGTGCTCATCCCACGCACGTACACTTGTTCCATTCCACAGTTGTAAGAGTTTTTCAACTAATGGCCTTAGGTACACATCAATGTCGTTGCCGGGTTGCTTAGGGCCTTGGATGAGCACTGGCATCATAATGAACTTCCGCTTCATGCACAATCAAGGAGGAAGGTTATACAAACATAGAGTCACAGGCCAGGTGCTATGGTTGCTGCTCTGCTCCCCAAAAGGATTAATGCCATCTGCGCTTAGACCAAACCATACGTTCCTTGCGTCATCTGTAAACTCCTTCCCGTACTTTCTTTCGATTTTTCTCCACTGCGACCCGTCAGCGGGTACTCTCAATTTTCCGTCTTTCTTACGGTATTCTCTGTGCCATCGCATCGCCTTGGCATGCTCTTTGTTTTGGAACAAACGTTTCAACAGTGGTATTATAGGAGCATACCACATCACCTTGGCAGGAATCTTCTTCCTGGGGCGCTCGCCCTCGACATCACCAGGGTCATCGCGGCTGATCTTATAGCGCAATGCACCGCATACCGGGCAAGCATTCAAATCCTCGTACTCACCGCGGTAGAGGATGCAGTCATTAGGGCATGCATGTGTCTTCTGCACCTCTAACCCTAGAGGGCAGACAGCGTTCTTTGCTTCGTACGTACTCTCGGGCAATTCGTTGTCCTTTGGAAGCATATTCTTTATCATTACCAGCAACTTTCCAAATCCCTTGTCAGATACACCATTCTCTGCCTTCCATTGCAGTAATTCCAGTGTGGTGCTCAGCTTTTTCTTGTCACCTACGCAATTCGGGTACAACAATTTTTTGTGATCCTCTAACATGCGCTGCAACTTCTTCTTCTCCAAATCACTTGCGCAGTTTCTCTTTGCATCGGCAATGGTCCGACCTAGATCATCAACGGGCTCATCCGATGCCTCTTCTTCAGCTTCTTCCCGCATTGTCGGCTCAGCTTCTTCCCGCATTACCGGCTCAACTTCTTCCCTCATTGTTATATCATCGTATTCAGGGAACCCATGGCCAGGAGCTGTCGTCGTCCTCTTCTTCTTCATTGTCTTCCATCATAACCCCTCTTTCTCCGTGCTTGGTCCAAACATTATAGTGGGGCATGAAACCGGACTCAAACAGGTGGACGTGAATGGTTCTTGACGTAGAGTAATTGTGACCATTCTTACAGTCAGCACATGGACAAGGCATAAAACCATCCGCCCGCTTGTTTGCCGCAGCCGCAAGCAGAAAAGTATGCACGCCATTAATGAACTCGGGAGAGCATCGGTCATCGTACATCCATTGCCGGCTCATCTTCAATACACAGCACCGAAAACACCAAATTAATACAATACATAAAGTTCATACAACACTTAAATGCAACAAACAAATAACTCTCTAGCTAAAGAATTTAAATGCAACAACAAATGCGATCAAGATCGCAACTAAGGTAACAATTGATCTAACAGCATAATGATACCAAGCCTCACTATGAATGGCATATTTTCTAATCTTTCTAATCTTCAAGCGCATTTTCTCCATCTTAATCTTGTGATCATCGACGACATCGGCAACATGCAACTCCAATTCCATCTTCTCCCCCTCAATTCTTTTCAATTTTTCTTTCAAATCCTCATTTTCTCTTTCAACTAAATTTAACCTCTTGACAATAGGGTCGGTTGGAATTTCCGGTTCAACTACCTCCTACATACAAATATCTATGTCAGCTTGATGGGCATAATTTGTCATAAACACGAAATGCAACAAATAGTTTTAAAAGAGAATATACCACATCCGAATCATAACAAGGACGAGGGCCGACGGGGATGGATATCAAAACCATGGCACTATGTATAACAAACAACGTACGGGTAAGATAATTATACGAGTAACTATATATCCAAATCACACAAACATCAATTTTTTATATAAAATTTCATCAACAAGAGGCTCACCACAAGGTGGTGCCGGCGACGGGACGGTGCGGGCGATCGACGATGGTTACGACGGAGATTTAGAAGGCACTAAGTAAACCACACCTACATATGCAAACTAAGTGTTATTTTGACCTCATTTTGCATATAAATCAAATACTACCACATATAATTCCTTCCAAATTACTAAAACCCACAATTAATCACCATATAAACCAATGCAAGAGCTAATCTAGCAATGAGAGATGAAAGGACAAAGTTGCTAACCTTTGTGATCATTTGAATGGATGGGGGCCTGCAAATCTTGACAGATTTGGGGCAAATTTTATGATGAACTCGAGAGGAAGAAGGGAAGAATAGAGAAGAGGGAGATGGGAAAGGGGGAAGAACAGAGTGCTGGTGGACGAAGGGTTTATATAGGACGACCTTTAGTACCGGTTCGTGGCACGAACCGGTACTAAAGGTGATGGAGGGGCCCCACTCTGACAACATCCTGCCACCACTCTCATTAGTACCGGTTCGTGGCATGAACCGGTGCTAAAGGTTCGCCACGAACCGGTACTAAAGATCTCCTCCCGCCTAGCCGTTGGAACCGGCACTAATGGACACATTAGTTCCGGTTCTGTTACAAACCGGGACTAATGTGTCTCACATTTGACCATTTTTCTACTAGTGATAGTTGGTCAAACCGGAAAGGGTTTGACTTAGGACAGATAAAATGAGCTTTGTAAATTCATATGTGGGTATAATTACAAAAAAATAATGCCCTGATTATATATCAAATGCATAATGCGTAGCCTTACTTAGATTAATAAAGCTAAACCGCCAGATACAAAGTGTTGAAAATCAGCTTACATGCAAGATACAAAGTGTTGAAAATCAGCTTACATGCAAAAGCACACATAGAAACAGAAGAAAGCAATTTGCCAAAATTCGTTTTCGGAGGAGTTCATGGCTTCTTCAACTCTCGGGAGGCTAAGTGTTGATGCCAAGCAATCAGGCTCAGCCTTCAAAGAATAGCTTTGCCCTCTCGTCCTGGATCAAAGAGTGCCACACCTTCGATAAGCAGAGCAGCTCACTCGAGAGAACAAATGAGCCTTGGCGAGTAGAGAGGGCAACGGGCACAACCACCTCACCACAAGAAGCTACCAACAGACAACCACAACAAAACACAACCTGCAGGGCCAGATCACCAAAGAAGTCGCGGTGCATTATATTGGGCAACAACGCCACCCAACAGACCCAGAACTTGTATAAACCCGTGCTCACCCCACCACCAACATGTCGTTGTGCCTAAAGAGGGGGGCTTAGGGCATCTACAGTCGGGCGTCCCAAATCCGTTTCAAACACTCGGACAAACAGCCCGATCACAAAAATCGATCCAGAAAGACTTCTCAAAAGGGCCTCAAACGTAAAGGTGGACCGGCACCCCTCATATCTAGCCCAAACCTAGGGCGAATATGAGGACATCAGGGGGCGTCCACCACGTCGGACTGAGGATGAGGTCCCACACAAAATCGTTCGGAAACCTGGCGGTCCGACGAACATCTCCTCCGATGGGGGGTGTGAACGCCGCGTGGCATCGTTCCGGCTCGCCGCACGAGGCCAAATCCGGCTCTTTAAACCGGTCAGCATTCTCTAACCCTAGCCACATCCACCTCCTCCCTCTCTGCGCCGCCAGCCCGAACCCATCCACCACATCTCTCTAGCTCCGCCGCTCTTCCCAACTCCGGCATGCTCTTGTCCGGTTTCATGCTTTGGCGGCGGGAGGGAGGAAGAGAGTAGGAGAAAAGAGCAGGAATTAAGTAGAGAGCGGCGAGATGGAGGAAGGTATGTAGTGGGAATTTTGCCGCGGAAATAGTGTCGGTAGCTATAAAAGGGCAGGCTTCACCTGCCTTTTCAGTGCGCCATGAGTGTAAGAGTCCAATGTGTCTCGTGTCCGGACTCCCGCAAAGCCTCCGCACGTTTGATTCTAGTTTGTGAGAAAAGGTTGGTCCGGACCGGACCGCTCGGTAGACCGATACAAGGACGCGTCGAATGACTTCCAGGTTCTCCACTGAGGCGTGCGGGCTTGCTGTGATGTCGTTGGCGAGATGCGTGGAGACGAGAAACCAAAGTGTAGGATCCCATCTGAAATCGTCCCCCCGGTCGAGTCACCTCTAAGGTCGAGTCGAGTCGAGTCATCCTCCAGGCGCTCAACATGGTGGCCGCACCAGTGACCCATCATTCGATGGCTGCTACTGGTAGCCAGTGCTAGCTACGTATCGGGCCGGGGCAAGGCCGGCCGGCGCCACGGCGAAGCGGAGACATCAATCAATCACCACCGTCACGGCCCGGTCACGTCACGTCGCGTCACACGGGTGTACTTGTGACGTCGCGATCCCTTGCCGCATCGGCGTTGCGCACCGGCGAGAAAGCTGACTGGATGACCGAATGATTGGGCAGTAGGCACAATAATCATCAGCGGATAAACTCTGGCAACGCGGTGGGTATAAAAAGGCAGCAATGTGGCCGGCAGATGCACGCGGCTCACCAGTGAGAGTGAGAAGCAAGCCGGACGTGTGTGTGTGGCGTCCCTGTGTGTGCGCTACTGTGGCGGTGGTTGCGTGCGGTACGCGAGTGCGATCCTGGCACAGCACGTAATAAAAGTTGGCACGCAGATCCGCCCTCCCACTGTGATCTGCATCCGCTTTATGTGAACCCGCCGGGCGCACGAGACAGGCAGGCAGGCAGGTAGTGACCCTTTGTGAGTGGAACGTACAGTAGGTAACATCATATCGTATGTACCCACGGCCGGCGCGCATCTCATCACCTGCCTGCAGAACCGGCGATTGTAAAGTTTGTAGGTACTATATATCTGGATATTTGCTGACGGAGAGGAGACGACCGTGCGGTGACTGTGACCGTTGATACATGGTTGGAGCACTATCCGTAATAAGTGCCACGGTGTTGACTCTTAGAGCGTCTTTAGCAGACCTCTTAAAATAGAAATCTATAAAACACGGATACATGTGACGGAAAACATGTTTCAAAAGTCGATTTAAGCTACGGCCCAACAGATACGGTAACGATGAACGGTATCTTCCAGCCGCATGGTGCCGCCGGGCTTCCTCGGACGTGAGCGGCGTGCCTCGGCCTCCAGCGCTCACCCTTTGCCGCCTTAGCCGTCCGGCCTCCACTCGCCCGTGAGAAATTGGACGAGGGGCTCTGGAGCAGGTTCGGATTTAGGCAGGGAAGCGAGAAAAGAAGACCGGACTTCGCCGGAGCCGCGAGAAATCCATGACTGGAGCCCTCTGGTACGGACGGCGGCGCGCATGGAAGGCGGAGAATACACACGCACACCCTACCCCTATGATCGAGCACCTTCAAAAGACTGAGCCGGCATATCATCCTGAAATTTACGAAGTCACCGTAAGCACCTCGTCGCCGACCGAAACGTCTCCTCCCACTAAATGCGCATCGCCGGAAATCCTGATATAAATCCAAAAATAAATGCAAGCATCTAGATTTGAACCCTGGTGGGCTGAAGATATCACAGTCCCTTTAACCATCCAATCCCAGGTTGGTTCGTAAATTCTGGCCAATTTGTGGCCTGTATACTGCCCTCCAAAGTGTAGATACGTTTCCGGTGGCCTGTAAAACGTATACAGTTTCGCAAACTTTTACATGATCCTTTCTGGACAAAAAATTGGACCGAAACCGTAAACTCTCCGGAATTTTATAGGTTTAGCATTTTTAAAGAATCTAGCGCTCTTACTATGTATTGGAGGGAGTAGTGTACTGTATATACAGGTGCTCATGCATTGTCGACTTTCCCCCGGTTCAACTTTCATCGTGCACACCTGACCTGTCTCCACCATGCCATTGGCATTGCCATGCATCAACAGGAATAGACCACAGTGTGCGTACCTGCCTCTCCATCTTCTCTCAGACTTTCCATCGTGCGTGCTCTCACGAAAAGGACTGCCCAAGGATGCCGCACCACATGATATCTTGGGATGGAAGTCCTGTGATCTCCTCTCTCTTACATGCATGCATGTGGAAAATCCGTGCCATTCTATCCATGTACTCCCTTCATTCCTAAATATACAAGTCTTTCTAAAGATTTCAATATGAACTAAGAGTACATACGAAGCAAAATAAATGAATATACACTCTAAACTAGGTCTATATACATCCGCATGTATAGTTCATAGTGAAATCTTTAAAAAGACTTATATTTAGAAACGGAGAGAGTAGTATAGCAGTACCGGGACGTGGTCTACTGCGACCAACCATTTGTCATCACCCTCCTCCGTGCAAGTCCATGCTTTTAAAGTGCTCACTGGATGAGCAAAAAAAATGATTTATTTTTAAAACAAGGCAAATGAATTGCCATTTTCATCAATTACGAAACTGTTTAAAACAGATTGCCGAGGTTGTAGCCAGAGCATTTTCACAAAGTCCTACTCTCCCCCTGGTACGAAAATTTACAAAAGACTAAAATGTTCACCAAAACAATGTGGTGCGTTCTGCCAAAAAAAACCCGAATGAGTGCACACTGTGAATTACTCGCAGCAAAAAATTCCACTTTGAAGAGAATAACTCGCTATGCTCACCGACTTAACTCTGAATTTTGTTCCAAGACGCTGTTTTCCCTGATACTAGTATAAAACAAGGAAAAAACTGAAGAAGTGCTGGTACAGAGAGAGCACCAATCCTGCCTGGCAATGTACTGGAAAGTTCTATTATTGCCCAGGGTGGGTATGGCTGCTAAACTACTGGGGTTTGCCTGCCGCTTACAAGGGGATAAAAGTGCGTAAATCGCCCATGTGTTTTCTTCTTCTAGCAAGTCCAGCCCTGTGGTGGTTCAACGAGCGTGATATCATGATCTCGTCATGTTGCCGCGTCATGCTAGGCTGCTAGCTTTCCCTTTCGTCTCGAGCTTGTGGGACAAAGCGCCACAGATCGACTGCGATATCGAGCTCCTTTTGCTTGTGGAACCTGTAGGTCCGAGGTAGATCATAGCGCAGCTGTAACAAGGAGGAAAAGGAGCACGTTGCAGATATTACCACAGCACAGCAGGTGTGAAGCAAAAGACATGGTTTCGGCCCAGAATCCCGAATTCAGAATAACCTTCCCATAAAAAACAAAAAGGTATTTATCCTCGTTTTAAGCAAGACAAGAAAGGCTAGCTTATTTCTCCGTTTCAAATAACATTACCTCACACAGAACTTCAGCACTGATTGCGTTGCAATTTCGCAGGGCTGCCTTCTTGATGTACTAAAAGATCAAAAGCACAAAAAGAAAATGAACACTAGATGAGCATTTCTTCCACATGAAATGTACAAAATGGAAAACGGACAAAATATCGAATATGGTTAGGTTCATCGTGTACAAAATTGAGTAAATCCTTTTGGAGCTCCAATGTTCTCTACAAAGCAGGCATTAAAGATGTACACGGCAGAACTTACTTCTCTCGTAGAAGTCTTGTGCAGAGAATAGACAGCTTGAGATGCAACCTGTGAATAATAAACAGATATTAAAAACTTACTGCAAAACTAAGAATGTCTTTCATTAACTGGTATAGTAAACTGTTGCTCTGACAACCTTCAAGCCCATAGAAAGGAATTCCATGTCAGCTCCTTTTCGCTTTGTCCCAAAGGGAGGATTCATGACAACAGTGTCGACAAGAAGGCCTGCACCATATCTCTTATAAGGAACTCAAAAGGTTATGGGCGCTTTTCATTGTTAAAAGCATCTGTATTTGTGAACCAGTGTAATTCATTTCACAAGAACCACACTTTACATGTGTTCCTTTTGCTAACATGATTATATTTCATCTACTTTCCTTGCAAAAAATCATCATCTACTTTCTTTTACCTGCGCAAGCTACACGAAATACTAATTATCCAGCCAGCTTGGAAAGCATTTTCAGCTAGGATACTGAATTGGTATCAAAATGATGTCCTAGACATTATTTACTTATGTATTGAATATACAAAAAGGGCAGTAAGAATGATGCTGAAAAGAACTTCCACAATGGTAGCAGAAAATAGTGTATGACAACCAATAGATAACTAAAGTTTCGATGAGCCTACACAAAATATATTACCACTGAAGAAAAATACCTTTTAAATTTAAGTTCTTTATGTCACACTGAATTAAGTCGATATCCAGCTGCATAACAAAACATTTAATGAAAAGAAACATGTCATTCACATGTTAAAGTATAGTAGATCCTAGAAATAGCAAGTTACTGTGTCAATCCTCTCACATACTACTTTCAGCCCTACCTCTACCTCACCAACATGTACTTAACCATTTAAATTTGATCACTGGTACCAAAAGGGTAAAAACCATGCAAGAAGAACATCAGAGTCAACAACACCGGGGTTGTTATTGCTGACGAAAAGGCAGCGAACATAAGGATTTGACAGGATAGCTTAGCATATTCATGGAGTACTGAATTCAACATAACTTAGGTGAATGGTTTTCTGTGTTGAGGGGTGTGTTTCTGACCAGTATTGGAGTTCAGGGTTTAGAGGGGTATTGCACTTATCTCATATAGATACTACATTTAGGGTCAACTCCAGAATTACATTCTCCTTGCTAAAAAGAATCCTTCAGAACTGTATTTGGTACAAGCTAAGGCCCACAACCTTGTCCCTACGAATTTCTTAAGAAGCATATAACGTTATGCTAAAGGCAAGAGCAAATGGGGACTTAAAACAGTTTTCAGCTAACTGCACTTCCAAGTTGTCATCCTTTGATCAACTGTAGGAAGCGCTCGAGATAATAGACTAAGCAGACCCGTGGAAAATTCTGCGTGATACTCCCTCCGTCCGAAAATACTTGTCATCAAAATAGATAAAAAGAGATGTATCTAGAACTAAAATACATCTAGATACATCCCCTTTTATCCATTTTGATGACAAGTATTTCCGGACGGAGGGAGTATTTAACTAATTATAGAGGGAAAAGAGTCAATATGAAGGTTTATTTGCTTCAGATAAAAGCAGTTGTTGCATTGGAAACGAAAGCAACAGCATACCTCCAGATCAGTAGCATTTTCTTGAGCAAGTTCAAGGGACTGGAGGTCAATATCAATACCAGCGACATGCCTGTCATTCCGGAATCGTATTGAACAAGATTAGGAATATCAAACAACAGAATAACCACAAAAATCGTAAAGATGCCCAATTGGTACACAAACACGCCGGTGTATAGTTCATGACAGTAACAGACAAGCATTTAAAATATTGTGCAGCATATGAGTTCGTTACATGCCATGGGAATGATAGTGTCACATACTCATCATGTTTCGTAATGATATGTTATGCAACATCATTTTGACCAGCATCTAGAAATTTCAAACAAAAAATATATGAGGTAAATTAAAGTATAATAATAATAGAAACAGTTCTATTTTCTTAGATCTTCAGTACGAGTAACTAAGTTACAGACAAGGCACCAAGGCAGGTGGATCAGTGAGCTTTTATGGTAGTTTACTGTCTACTAAGACCAAGTACTGGTAAATCAGCACATAAACATCATGAAGCAATGTAGTGCCTACTAGTTAAACTCTTGGTGTCCCCCAAAAACATGGTGTACCTTATACTGCACAATCAATGAGCAAACCATGGCACACGTAACCAGTCTTCAGTTCTCCATTCAGTTACAGTTTAAAGTAGGTGTGCAAATGATGGCGCGCGAATTATGAAAATGACAACGCTATTGTACGGTTAAGGAGCGAAATCTCTGTTGATACCAACTCTGTTGTGTGCAAATTATGGCATGGGAATTTTAAAATGACAACGCTGTTGTATGGATAAAGAGCAGAGATCTCTGCTGATACCAACTCGGAAGAAACAATTGTAAATAATAACTGAAGAAAACGATTACCAAAATACTAAGAGCTTCAACGCACTCACTCGGCATCCAGCAGAGCACTCGCGACAGCCAGGGTACCACAGCCGCACCCAAAATCAGCCACCACTTTACCAGCTATGTCATCGAAGCTGTTCTCAGCCTGACAGATTCAGCAAATCACCATGAGAAAGATAAAAGCAGAGGCACACCAGAATCACTAGAATTTTAGCATCCAAGCACGCCCAACAAGCCTACTTATTAGCTATCTGTCTGCCTCACTGTTCAGATAAAAATAGCCAGGCAAGACATTCCTAAAGGTTGAGGCACAACTTGCAAGCAGCTGAACATTCAAACATTCCCAAATTTGTACTACAGGCAGTATATACAGAGCTAAAAGAACTAAAGCGTGAGCAACAACTTGTGCAGAATCTTCTACGGCAAGCCTACTAGCCCACTGCCGGAGTAGCTTGCCGGTTTTGGGCATGGAGCCGCGGCCGCGCGCACTCGCGGCGTCCAATTGCAGACAGAATCACATCACAGCAAGTACCAGGATCGCATCCATGCATAAAGGGGCATATGAGAATCGGGGCGGGGTACTACCGTGTAGAGCATCCTCGACGCGATGTGGGGGCCCGTCGCGTACTGCTCCAGCTCCACCTGTACCCATCACCTCCGCCGGCGACGGCGGCGGCGAAGCTCAGATAAGGTCATGCTTGTTCTGGAGGCGAATCGAGCGGCGGATGCGGCGGAGGGTACCTTGGGGTCGGAGAACTGGGTCAGGCCCCCCAGGAGGCCCTCCAGCTGCTTCAGCTTCATCTCCTCCTCCCCTCGCCGTCGCCGTCGCCGTCACGGAGTTGGAGATGTGCCCTCTCTTCCTGCCGGCGAGCCAGTGGCGCCTCCGACGGCCAGAGGGCGGCCTTTTCCCTTAGGGCCGGCCGTCGCGGGCCGGACCGCAATACCAGGCCTCTATTTTGGCCCACCTGTAAGGTCCAATGCCAGCCCAAGAGCCCATCACGCCCAACCCCAAAACGAGCCCAGTACGAGAGTGGGTGGAAACTCGGTACAGGCGGATGGTCTCTCTCTCTCCTTCCTTTCCTTCTCGTGCCGTGCGGCGGCCGGTGGGCTCGAGACCGCCGTCGCCGTCGCCATCGCCATCGCCGCCGGCTGCCTCCTGCTCCGTCCGTCCCCGCCGCTGGCGAGACCAGCGCTTCCCGTGGGCGGCGGTGCACGTAGCAGGTACGTACCGCCCGCTCGTCCTCCGCCCCAGTTCTCCGGCTTTGCGCTTGAGCAAGCAGCATTTTTTTTCCTTGCTAAATAAGCTAGATTTCTTCCCCTGCACAAAAGGGGTTCCATTTTGTTCCAGTGCGTGATGGTCTGAGCTCGTAGTTTCCTTCATCTTCAATCTATACCGCAGTTTAATTACAAGGCTAATTAATCTGTACCATCTCTGAAGTATCATTCAGTTATAATTGCTTGAATATACACTTTCATGCCCCGGCCAGAAACAAAGTCTTGCCATTTTCTACAACATGTGTGATTGATCGTACTACTTAGACATGAACTCTGCACTCTTGGAGAAAACTGCTTGAAAGGATCGCCGATTCAGTTCAGAATGAATTTACATCTGAATTCTGCACAAATTTTTTTTAGCCAAGTAGATGTGCTTTACTTTTACTGTACATCACAAAGGAAAACGAAAGGACTGATGGTATAGGCATATAGCATCGCATGCCATGCCATGCACTCGGATGTTAATGTCTTCTTGACTTCACCAGCATGTTGCAAAGGATGGTGTGTGTGCCACGTTTTCTGAATAATGCGTGCTGCTTAATTAACTATAGTTTTCTTTCTCTTGCATGAAGTAATCTATTTATGAAAGTAAATGCCCCATTAACAACGCAACTTAATAAACCCATAAAACCCCCTTGGGTTGTGGCCATTAAGGGGCCATAAGGTCGGTCTTTGTCAAGATATAATGTGACACGCCATGCCAATGTCTCCTCTTCCGAGAGATGCAGGTAGACAGGAACCAGCATCCCTCCGGTCCCTCTTCCCCCCACCCCCAGCCCTAGCAGTAGCCAGCTTCTGAAACCCCACCATGGATTTCGGTTGCTTCCAGCCCCACGCGGGGAGCTGCGATGACACGCCGCTTGATTTCCATGTGCAGCAGAGTGCCCACTATGATCTCCACTCCCTTGATCGTTCGTTCGAGCCTGTCGGCGGATCAATTGGCCCCTTTGCGGCCTTCTATCCTGACTACTACCCACAAGGTGCGACGACCAAGGCTGTCATCGGCGATGCTTCATCAATCGTTCATAGTTCTGGACCTCACCTGCCTCTGCTGACGCCAAAACTTGAGGTTTCACAACTCATAGGAGGCGGCCTTGGATCGTACAAGACCTATGAGATGAGCCGCCGGTTTTTCCCAAGAAAGAAGGCCTCCAGTAAGGCTCTCAAGAGGGCTAATGTTGTCAAGGGGCAATGGACACTGGAAGAAGACAGGTAAGAATTAGATATGTTGTTTCATGCTTCGTTCAGTATTGTCTCTGTTTGCAGCGCTGTAAGTCTGTGTTATTACTTGCTATCTGTGTTGTTAAGTTCGTTCTTGCATCTTTTACAGGAAATTGGTGAAGTTAGTGGAGCAGTTTGGACTGAGGAAATGGTCTCAGATAGCGCAAATGTTGCCTGGAAGAGTTGGAAAGCAATGCAGAGAAAGATGGCACAACCATTTGAGACCTAACATCAAGGTTTGTCTCTCCAACTTCCGTTTGAACTGAACCGAGGGGTCAAATCTATTTTGATCTCCTTTATATTCTGTAATAAATGGAATGCCTACAGTTATGTCTTTTGCTTTGACTGTGTTTAATGAAATAATAAACTAATTAAGCTCCAAAAAAAACTATTTTGAACACATTTAGTGAGATTTGAATGTCGTTGGGTCAGTCTGCAATACATTATGGGTGCACTAAATTTGGGGAATTATATACATGATGCCATTTTTGGTTTGCTTATATCAGATTCATGGGTGGGGATAGTATTTAGTACTAGATTTGCAATCTAATTCAGCTTAAAAAAACTAGTTTGAAACTTTGAATACATTCAGGGAGATTTGAATGTCATTGGGCCAGCCTGCCCTTTATTAAGGGTGCACTAAATTTTGGGAGTAATATAAGCGATGTCTTTTTTGGTTAGCTTTTATCAGGTTGATGGGTGGGGAATGGGTATAGTACTTAGTACTAGAATGGTTCTTATCCATGATGATAGAATCTCAAACCGGCACTCAAAAACTATTTTTGTACCCTTCTAGTGAGCCAAACAGAAGAAAATTCTAACCTGACATGGCCACATGGGACAAGAAAACATAAACTGAGGGGAAATATTATTTTTGAAAAACTAGAAACAATGCATCATGGAAAATTATGTTGTTGACCAGAGCCATAGAAGTTCAAATAACCTTTGCCCCTATTAAATTTTTAAAAATTACAAAATGTTTAATGGTAAATAACAATAATGGATAAATATCATGGTGAAACCAAAAAATGGGGCATGGATGTTTCCAAATCTGAAATATTTTTGTCAAGTTCTTTTTCCTGAAATCTTCTCATATTATCTGTGTAGTATTCATGCTTGAAATAAACTTTTTGTGCGTGGATGAAACCACAAATGCAGAAAGATACTTGGAGTGAGGAGGAAGACATGGTTCTAATACAAACACACAAGGAGGTTGGCAACAAATGGGCAGAGATAGCTAAGCGCCTGCCTGGGAGAACTGAAAACTCCATAAAAAATCATTGGAATGCAACCAAGAGAAGGCAGTTTGCACGGAGGCGGACCCGCACAAGCGCCAAGAATCCCAAATCTGGGACCCTTCTGCAGAACTACATCAAAAGCCTTGGAATTGGCTCTAGCAAGGTCACTGCTGCTCCACTAGCCCCAAAAGAACGTCCACTGTCACCATCTTCACCAGCATCCCCAACACAAAATCTGGCACAGGTGAGTGACAGTTGGTCAGAATCCAACCCATCCAACATAATGGTCAGCGAAGGACTATTCAGCACAGATGACAGACAGGCTGACTCTTGTGAAGAAATTCTGGTCCCTACATGCGATGACTTTTCTATTGACATGTGTGATGGTTTATTTGACACAAAGGAGGATGCGCAATACCCGGTTTACAGCATAGATGATGATGTTGACATGGACTATATCTTCAACCATATGGACTACACTATTAAGATTGACCATGAGATAGATATGGAGATGGCATGGTGTGATGACGCACTCGCAAACATTGAATCTGGATCATCGCCATTGGTGACAGTGGCAGGTCCAGCAGAAATCAAGACTGTCCAGGTGAAGGAGGAGATGAATCTAGTTGAGCTGGTCACACGTACAGAGACTTGACATTATTATATATGCATGCTATTTATAGGTAATATGACGACCTTTTGGATGTTACTATGGGACCTGCTATTTATAGATAATATGACGACCTTCTGGATGTTTCCATAGATTATATGACGACCTTCAAATGTATTATGGAACCATATTGACATGATAAAAATGGTAAATAAGACCATGTGTATTATATGGCTTGAAAATGAAGTGTTTATTATATATTGAATTAATGTTTGAAACATGTTTCTCATTTCATTATTATGGTATAGTTACCTAATTTTACTTTATTTTCGTTATGGAAATGGAGATGAATTGCTATACTTTTATGAACATTTATGGATAACATGTCAGTGCGGTGGTGACTTGTTGTTTGTAGCTATGCACTGACACGGTGCACTACACTTAATTCAAACTGAGAGATTGTGTGGTCAATTCAGCATCCAACATTCAGATAATTCTTCTCTAAAGTTTAAAATAACACACAATATGATTGAATAGTACATAATAGGTTGTTTTAAGTTAGAACCCATTGATAAAAGAAAGCATTGCATTAAATTTTTATCACATCGACCCAACGTAGGACATCTGCGCTCAGGCTCAGCTCATACAACCATTCATTCTTTGTTCAACTGATCCAGGAAATTTCGTTGATACCTGCACACGATCGTAATAGGTAGTTAAGAAAAAAGTTTAATAGGCAAAGACATGTTTAAAAAGGAAACCTTTTTATTGATTCTGCACAAGCTGTTCTAGTCTGATACTTCAGTTTCTGTTGGTAATGCAAATTGGGATTTTATTCCTTTTTTTTTACATGTTGGCAATCTTGTTCAAATATAGTACTGTATTCCTTTCAAAAAGAATGTTTAAAAATCAAATCATATAATTTACTAAAGTATGAGCTGTTGATATGAGTTTTCCTTTTTGCTGAGATAATTTATTTTTAAAGAACATGGTTAATGTTAATAAGGCATCATACTTGGAGTCTTTTATTAATAGCTGAAGAAAAAAATTACCCTATATGCAGGGAAGGGTCACAATCATGATGAAAATACTCCTGTTGATTAGCTTGATTAGCATGGCCACTAGACCCACTAGGTCCAACATCCTGGCAAGACATTTGCAGCACATTTTCCGCACTAGTTTCTTGTATCTGGTACAACAAAGAGGTAAAAATTGAAGCACGCATAGCTCACACTGCTTTCGAATATATGTGACGAACTCAGCCATTAATTTACCATTCCCAATAAAAACCACAGCCATGGAATTTTAATTTTAACAACAATATAAATACCTTCTTTTGCCAAGAAATCTATGGTCCGTTGTGCATTTCCATCGAACAAGCAAAAAAAATACATATTCAAAAACCCGTTGAAAGAGCAGGACATTATCATCGTGGACTGTCTCATATTTCAGTTGCACGATCTTTCTTTAGTTAGGAGAAAGAAACTAGATGATTGACAATTTAATGAAATAACCGAAACAATACGAAGTCGGCTAGTGCTAACTTTCCCTCCATATATATGTTTTTATTTTATCACTGAGGCTTCCCTGTACTGTGTATGGAACTCCTGAGCGTGTCTAAATGAGGATTAACCAAAATAATTTGTGTATATATGGCACATTCAAGCTAAGCCAATGCTGGAAATAAAATAAAATGATTAAAAACCGTGAGGGAAGAGATGAGGTTTATCACTCATATTGATGTATTATACCTTCTTCCGTAAGTCTTTATTAACATCTTGCAGTTGTTGTTCCTGCACAAATTAGTAATTAGTAATTCTGGGGCCTCTACGCTGAAAGAAATATATTGAACAAGATCAGGGCTTAACAAGACGACACACGTGTTACCTTGCGCTTGAGCTCAAAGAGCTGATCAAGTGACTGTTGGCTCTGTATAAGTCATACACAGAAATAGCTAGTCAGCATGACATTCTACATGTTAAACAAATCTGATCTCAAACATTTACATATTATTACAGCATGCATCTGAAATCTGAACCTACGACTTGTGAAGTACATATATGGAAATATGATCACCAGTGAATTTACTTGACTATGATGATGTACCTTTGTCGCCCTGATATGTTTGAGAGATATCTCAATTTGGTTCTCAAGCTGCTCAAGTTCCTTCATGTTAAGTGGGCCCAAGTCCTCGCCAAGAAGATTTCTGTAAAAGATCAATAATTTAATATAGGCACTAACAGCTCCTCTCTTCTCTCTGTAATCTCTCTCAACTCTCAAGTACACACATAGTAAAAAAAGGCTCAACACATACACACGTATTCCATTAATCACTCCATGCTCTCATCGCTTCCTAAACTCTCTCCATGATCAAGACGACTCGGAAACCATCTGTGAACCAAGCAAACTATATGCAGGCACTTCTCCTTATCTATGATCTCTACTTGCATGCAGGCCATTCGATAATTATGTAATGCAGCAACTAAAACGCAGACGGCCACACAACAAACACATGTCTGCGTCTACTAATGTGTGTTTGCCTCCATCTCCCTCTAAGACCACGCATGCTAAGTCCATGTCATCCATGATCGCTTAGTCAATGACAATATTAAATAGCAATCGGTCACCTGGTAAGTAATTAATGATCGATATATCTAACATTTCCTATAGTTGGCTAGGTAGGGACTACATACCTCTGAGTTGTCTGTAGGAACTCAACTCTTGTCTTCAGCTTCAAGTACTCCTGGTAATTGCTCTAGTTTGGATAAGAAAAATTAACAACCCACTGGTCAAGTAATCGAGTGAAATCATGACTATAATACAGAACTACATTATGCATAAACCATATATATGTATGGTTGTTTACAAGGTACTGCAAAAACTTTCTAGGAGATAATAGCTATGTGACAATGAAAATAGAACGGTATGGCATACTATAAGATACTGCTAATGAAATATTCCAAAGTTGATAATATGAATGACGAAGCGTACATAAATTAGCATATATAGTAGTTTTTACATCACATTGAAGTTAGGGGGTAAGTCCTCTCCAGCGTTAATTAGTTTTGTTTTCAGAAAGGGATATTAGACCCATCATGTGAGAGCTCTGTACATGTGCAAATGTTCAGAAAGTTTTATTTCATTCCGTTAAATACTTACTGCTACTCAGAAGCAGTAGATGGAGCTCTTATATTTCACCATATATACCACTGCATTTAATTAACAGTTTAGATCCAAATATCCAATTTGAATTATTACTTTGCTTTATGTATTGATACTTGATTTTCCATGAGCCGTGAAATTACATTAAACACATTAATTCCAGTCACCAAATTGCCATAATCTGATCCTGAACATAAATCCTATCCAAGACTAACAGTTCACAAAATGCACGTGGCACGCCATGTATATACTTCTAGAAACACCGCTCTAGTGTCTAGTGCATACTGTTCGGTTTTGCACATGAAATGTATATGAAGCAACAGTGTTGAAAAGGTTACTTGTTCAGTCTCCGGAGTTGCAGTTGCCTCGGAGTTGAAGTTGCAGCTGCGGTACCGCTCTAGTGTCTTGTACATGCTGTTGAACAACAAGAAAAATGGATTATAGACAAGCTTTTGAAAGAAGAAAATCATGAAATATCTCTGACCCAATCAACGTAACGTAAGAGTTCATTACATTGTAGTGTGGCATGACCAAACGAATTTGACATTGCTGAATCGTTTGGAGAACAGTTATTTCTAAGTCGACCATTTCGCTTAAACAATTGGATGTAAATATAGACCACCTTTGGGTTGAAGGGTTTTTCTAAGAATCTGTAGGATTTAAATCCATCGGAATTTTTCCTATGAAGGTCCCTATTCCAAACATGCCTATTCTGTAAATATTAATTGTACCATATCTTTCATTAACGAATAGACGGTACTCCAGCCGATTTTATGAAAATTTAAAGCTATGGACTAATTTTAATTGAGAAAATTAGGATATTGGCCACACCACAGATCGGTACTCAAGAAGTGTATTGTAGCTAGCATAATGTAACCTCTAGTGCGGTCCGGTCCAATTTGTACAAAAGGCAGTTCTTATTTGGTGCACACTGCACAAACACATAATACACATGTCCTCAATTGTTCCTCTAAAAAAACATGTCCTCCATTGTCACCGAGAGAACTGGAACATTTCTCTGATAACGTGAAGTATTTTTTAAACTAAATTTCTTGTTACTTTCTCTATTAATTTGTTTCGTAAGAACATGTTATTCTAGAAAGGAAGAAAATGCTGTTAAGTTTGGGAGCGGCGATAGTGGCGTGTCGGCGGCTTGTTCTAGCGGTGGCAGTGGTCGTTCATGATCCATGGACCTCGATGTAATTTTTATTATGTTTTGAGGTGTTTTATATTTTTTATGAATCTTTATAATAGATCTGTGCTCTTTTCGCAAAAAATGGTGTAGCTATGTGTACTAAGATATAAAAAAAACTATTTACATTTGTAAGGTTAGAGAAAATAACGCTTTGTAAGAAAGCCACGAATCGGCAAACCAACCCTAGACACCACAACTTGATCCGATCCGTGCGCCGCCGGGCAAAGCCTGCGCGCGCCGGGGAGGCTGCTTCTCGTCGGGAGCTAGTATGGAGGAGCTTGTGGGCTACTACAGGATGGCGACGGTGCTACGTGGTCAGGTTGTTGCTGTCGGCAGATGATGTTTGGCGGACGAATTGGCGATCCAACGCGGTGATCTTCAACGGTGGCATGGCCTAGCTACGTCACTAAAGAGGAAGTCGGTGCATGGTCCTGGATGGCAGCAAGCTCGACATCAAACCCGAACTTGTCACGCAGTGGCATGGACGTTTTCTCTTCTTCAGGTTTTCTTTAGGGAGTCTTCGAGTTTTGTTTGGGGCAGCTAGATAGCGACTATGTCCTCGTCTAGGAATAATGTTCTCCTTGCTTTTTTTCTATTCCGTTGGTGTGTTCATCAACCTCGGAGTGTGTGTGGAGCCGTGTCTCCGGCAGGTCTTCCAAGATCCGGTCGGTTTTAGGTTTTCGATGGATCCGTATATATTCGGCCGGCGTTCATGGTCTTAGGAGTTTCCGCAGGACCGTTTTTTCTTCTCCGGGGTGGGAAATCTCGGCCGCCGGCATCTCCTGGTCTGCATCGACAACATCCCGACCGCTGCTTCTGCAAGCCGCTAGGTTTAGAAAAGTTTGCTCCGTAGGTGGCACCAAGCTTTGCTCATGGCGCGCCGCGGGTGGAATGATGCAGGAGGAGGAAGACTTCGGCACCCCCAAGGATTTGACAGTATTCTTATCTATCTGTGTGGGTGTGTTTGCAAGGACCTACGACACGTAATATATGGCCTTGGGCCCTGTCGCAAAAGAAATAAATTGACAGAAAAAGAAGTAAGTTTGAGACTTAACATGCCATTTTGCCATTAGGAAAAAAAAGGGGTTCCATACGATTATGGCATGATGGCGCGTGCTCAATGCAAAGTAAAGCAGGGTACTGTTACATCACTTTTTTTCTTTTCGAACAGGCAGTACTACGGCAGCAATAATACCCTCGAGCTCCAGTACGCGTCTTCACGTGTTTGCTACTACTGCCTTGCTTAACTCGCCCTGCTGCACTGGCCGGGCGGTTCGCCCGCTGGCTGGGCTAGCTAGCTATACCATGGTACTCCTACTAGCAGCAACATCTCACCTGTCTGTCCGTCTCTGTCAAAGTTCTACGGCCGACCGGTGGAGACGACGACGACGACGACGGAGCACCGGCCGGCCGGTCACATGCCATGCCATGCCATGCCTGCCGGGAAGAACATCGTAGGAGGATAAACCCTGACGATCCATCGTTTCCTAGGGTCACTTTTCCGTCTTTTTTCTCTCCGGTCGCGGCCGCGTGCGAGTACGGCGCCTGACCGGCGTAGGGAGAGGGGGGTGGGTGGGGAGACGAGGCCTCAATGGAACAGTGGAATTGGATCCCAATGGAACAGTAGTAGAATTGAACAGTGGAATTGGATCCCAATGAAACAGTAGTAGAATCTATAGCTAGCTAGAGAACGACACACACACACCAGGAAACTTGTAATTAGGTCGAGCAATGCCTATGCACACACATAGTACTAATTAGATCTGGCCATGCCAGCCGGCTGGTACAGAGGCCGAGGCCATGTGCATCGCGCTATGCAGAGGCCACACAGCGTGGTGGTTTTGTCATCTCTTATGTATCGATTGAATGAAAATGTCATTTTTATTAAGAAAAAAATGTCGACATAACAAAACAGGAAAGGGGTAACACCCAGCAGATGGATGGATGGTAGGGAAGAAGCAACAGATCTTTCCGCACAAGCTCTCATGAAAAATGAGGAATTGGTTTGTTTCTAGGGCACAGATCAAGTAGTATTAGCGCAACGAGAATCAGGTTTTTATAAGAGAAGAATGTATGTAGGATTTTAATCCAGCATAGGATTTTTTTTCCTATGGACGCCATTTGAGAAGAAGTTTGCCACCAATAACATTTTCCATGCCTTAACTTTAGGATTTTCTAACAAAAAGGTTATACCTCGTGTTTTTTTCCTTTTTGCATGCACCTTTTTTAATATCTTAAAATTCTTTTGAAGTACTCAAATGGCCATGTCTGCAAAGTCCCGTGCTTTGGTTTCAGAAACCATGACGGTGCCCATTGCTGTTTTTTGTACTGAAGAGGCGACTAGAAGTGTGCAAACCTAAATAATATGCAGCTAGCTATCCAATTTTTTTTTACTGGATAAAGAATCAACCTTTAAGACTGCAAAATAAAGCCCCCATTTCACACATGCCTGCTCCGTAGATACTGTAACATCTCTTTTCTTAACGAATAGACAGTGGCCCTAACGATTTCATACACACAAAAACACATATGTTTAATTAGTTAATTAGGATATTGCTCGCTGCACATGTTGGCATTGGACAAATGCATGGGCGCTACCATAAGGTAACCTCAAATCCGGTCTAATCTGTGTAAGAAATTTTCTAATTATTCAGTGCACACAACACAAGCGCATTTTTCAAACCAAGAAACTTCGTGATGGGCCGGCGACATTTTGTTTTAGTTTTCAAATTTCTCGCCACCTCCTCTGTTTGTGTCTCAAATATCATATGCACATATAGAAAAAATGACGGCAAATTATACATTTTTTTGTGACTGGTCAATTTTACATGTCAGAGACTGTCACGTGTAATTAATTAGGAAGGAATGGGGTACCATTTCCCCCCTGCAACTTCTAGCTGCACTCTGCTGAACAAACTCTGAGACCATACAATAATAGTACGAGCATCTCATAAATCCTCTCTCTTCGTCAGTGTTTGCTTAGAGCTGCATACGATTATAGCTTAATGACGCGTACTGCCTAGTAATGTAAGCAATTTATATGTTCGGTCCTTGCCGTTGCGCCCTCCGGTAAGCCCTCTCCGCCAGTGGACGACGATGAGGTACGTACGTACTACGCCTGTCTGTCAAATGTCCACGGCCAACACGCACTGCCACTGCCAGTACCGGGCGGTGAATTGAATTCATTCCATCGTTCACATGCGGCCGGAGAACAGCATGGTACTCCTGCTCCGGGATAGGACGAGTACAGCTGAGGACGAGCACGTACACCGATACATAGTATCGTTTTCTCCGTCACTTTTGCTCGCCTGGCCGCGTGCGCGTACGGCCGCTCCGACGAGTCACCCAGACAAGACGGAGAGAGAGAGGAGAGAGGGCCCAGGGCTCAATGGAACAGTAGAATTGGGAGTGGTTCCCAATGGAACAGTAGAATCTCCACACACACACACACCAGAGGGGGGTCGAGGGCCAGATCTCCCAGGAACTCCCCGATGCAACAATGCAAGAGAGTAACTAGTGGCTGATTGATTTGTTTCCTGAGCTGGGCAACGGGCCGGCCGGCAGAGGGAGAAGAAATTAGTAAAATTGCTTGTGTGATTCTTGCAGAAACAAAAAGGTACTATCTGCCCTATGTGTTTGCCTGCCCAGATCTGGAGATGCTACCTAGGAAAAACGAAGTGGTAGACAAGTATAGTTCTGAGTGATTCATCGATCGGCATGTGCGTGGCTAGTGAGGAGCGCAGAGCACAGGTCTGCCGGGAAAAAGAGCGTTGAGGGGAGAGGCTACGCGCTACGGGATATGGCTAGGATCGAGCCTGGACTGGATGACTCTGTCAGCTGCCGCCTACAGCGACCTCAACTCGCATAATAAACACCAGAAGAGGAAAGGGGAAGCACCCCGCCTCGCGCTCATGGATGGATGGAAGACGCGGCAAATCCTTCCCCAAAACAGCAGCGAGGGAGAAGAGGGGCTACCATGGTAGCCATGCGTCTAAATGAGCAAATCTTCAAGCAAATTAACCTTTTCATATGATAAAACAAGTCAGAGAGTAGGATTAGTTAGATGCAGCGGTTGTGTACCATGAGGATGTGGAGAACTCGAAGAGGCGGCCTCGGGTGGAGAAGATGATGAGCGCGACCTCGGCGTCGCAGAGCACCGACAGCTCGTACGCCTTCTTGAGCAGCCCGTTGCGGCGCTTGGCGAACGTCACCTGCCGGCTGATCTTGTTGTCGATCCGCTTCAGCTCCACCTTGCCGCGCCCCATCCTTCCGCCGCCTTGCCGCTCGCTGGCTCTCTTCTTCCCCGGCCTCTCTCTACCTCTCTCTTCTTTCCACTTCTCCTCTCGGATAGCACTAGCCGGAGGAGGAGGAAGGAGGAGCTGTCGTAGAGTACTTGCTTCTCTTTAAAGTTTATGCTATGGTATGGTATGCTATGGCAGGACGGATGGCACCCTGGCCTGGCCTACGCATGTACTGCACCGCACGTACGGTGCGCTCCCGTCTTTGGGTTTGGCCCCTTTCCCTTTCCCCTATATCTCCCTTGAAGATTTCCTCCCCCTCTATCTCCCTCTGTCGTCCTGTCAGCCGTGCTTTCTCTGTCATCGCCGTACGTGGCCCGGCCCGCCCGTCCCGTCGATCGCTCCCCCTAGGCCCTACCTGCCTAGCTTGGCTCGGCAGCGGCCATGGCTCTCCTCTCGCCGCGCCACCGTGCCGCGGCCGCTCGGCAACAGTGACGGGCGGGGCCGGCCGGAGCGGAGGGGTACAGTACGATCCGACGTGTCGACTGCTTCCAAGCACCAAAGCTTAGCTACGCCATCATTTCGTCGAGAGAAGAACTTCATTTTAACCTCGGCGGCCCAGACGATGGATCATGGATCGATGGATGGATCATGGATCGACGGCGTACCGGTACGATTGGACTCCTCCTCCCTGCTCGGGTTATGAGACACGTACGGCGGCTTTGGCAGACTTGAAAATTACATTTTTGGCCCCAAATTCCCCGTTTGATGTGTGGTGGGAACTAGCGGTGGGAATTTGCGAGGAAGCTCTATCCCGGCTGAAATTGGGAGGCGACCAAGGAAGAGACGCCTGTGAATTGACCTCACCTCTTTAATTCCCTTTCCACTTCCCACATCAACTTCTTCTTTTTTTTGCTGGTGCCCTCATCAACTTCTTTGCCCCCAATCAACAGCGGATTATATGTCTCGTACCCCGGCAATGCTACACATACAGGTTTTTACAGGAGTTTACAGGAATGATTTGATGTGGCAGGTTTTCATTGGGTGTAAGGGGAGGATGCGGGCCCATCCCCATGAAAATCAGGATGGGATGGTTATTATGTTTGGAAGGAGTCCGCAAGAGCCTGTAAAGCCCTGTACGTGTAGCATTTTTGCTCGTACCTCTTTTACTCTCATCCCGTATCACTATTTTGCTCCAAACAAGGGCCCAACTGCTCACAAATGGATTCCGTGACTCTTTAAAGAATAAATGAGTACATTTTTTGCACATAGAAAAAGGGTAGTTGCACGTTCCTACAAACGCAAACCCGTGTATATTTTTAAGAGCAACTGCATGGCAAAACAAAAAATGATTTCAAATCGATTCTGCAAAATAAATTTAAACATACAAAGCAAATGTTCAAATAAATACAACTACAAATTGTAGAGACGATGGTCGCGCATTTGTGAAGTGCACAACTGGTGTAGGACAGTTGTGCAGTTCATATATGGACTACAGGAAAATTACAGATTCGATACAACAACTAGAAATAAAGGATGCTTGTAGATCATAGCATATGTACATGCAATGTCATTCTATGTGTTATATATTGTCGATCGACGTATCTTTAATTACATAGCTTTTTTTCTTTTCTTTACTGAGACACAGTAGGCTCGTTGTAATTCTTTCATGGATGTTATCTCCGTTCCTTCAAGGATTTATTATCTTAGTATTCTTTTTGTAGTAGATAAATGCTGGCATGGTGGTGGTTCGACATCCGGCCTTGCGACAGAATTGTCTCTGGCTAGAATGCATTCGGTGGTCTTAACTTCTGTCTTGACACTAGTGCAAAACCGGGCAATAGCACCGGTTCGTAAGGCCCTTTAATGCCGGTTCAGTAACCGGCACTAAAGTGTGGACATTAAAGCCCCCCCCCCCCTTTAGTACCGGTTCAGCACGAACCGATGCTAAATGGCAACCACGTGGCACGAGCCAGCTCCGGGGGCACGTAGGATATTAGTACCGGTTGGTAACACCAACCAGTACTAAATGTTTGGGTGTGTTTTGGTTTTATTTTTTATTTTTACTTTAATTTTGTGTTTTCAATTTAATTTGGTGATTGTTTTACATTATAATGAGTTGTTAAATCATTAGGTGAATGAGTTGTTAAATCATTAGGTGAAAGTACTGCATATTAGTTTGACTGGATGCATGTGGATCCTAGCTAAGTCATCAAGTATATGCCATATCCATATTATATATACTTGATCACCTAATCTCGTTATCGAGGTAATATGGATATGGAATATACTTGATCACTTAGCTAGAATCCATCCAGTTGAAACTAATCTGCGGTTTTTTTCATAAATGGTATAATAACTCATCATCATCATATTAATATAAAAACTCTTGCATCATATATATCATCACCAACAACAGTTTTCATAGCTAGCTAAAAATCATCATATAATAGTCGTCTCATTACCACTACTTAATCATCATATAGTCATCACCGCTATCTAATCACCACCAACACTAGCTTAAAGAAGAAACATTCACTTGTACCAAAAGCAAATATATCATCGAGTTCAACATGGTAATGATATTATAAGCGTTCATAACACCACAAAAGCAAATCACTCTTTGAGATTAAGTTCAGGACGAAGAACACGGACATGAGAGGTCAAGTACTAAGAGCATGAACTAACTAATCACTCCTGCTGCTTTCTCTCAGGTAAAATAGCATCGAATATGTATAGCTTTCCTGATTCATCATATTGGAGCATGCAGATGAACCTGTCTCCTAATCGTGGGTTGCGCTTTCTGATTGCTGCCCTCTAGTACTTCTCTGCGATCGTTCACAATTTTGCTCCAGTCTTTTACTATTAAGCATTCCTCGCTATTAGAAATCCTGAATGCACTAAAGTGCATTGTAGGATATCTTGGCCGTAAATTAACAATATTCATGGTACCTTTAGTCTCGATCCAATCAGACACAACATTCATCGGGAGTCCCTGTTGAAGAACATCGTATAGTAACATACTTAGCAATGAAGTTTAGCTTTAAAACAATAATGTATGCAAAAGATGCACTGAGGAGAAATAGTAGAAATTCTACCATCTTTCCTAAATATATGTGACCGTAGTTCAGTAAGAACACTATTGGTCGCACGTTTTGAGTACTAACATTTCTAAGTGCAGGAATTTTTTTTATCTTGACAGCATCAAGATCCTCAAGCCATGAAACATAATGACTTGTCTCCTCGCAGTTTAGTTCAGCCCCGGGACAGTGGACGGTCCTGTATGTGTCTGCATTCAAAATAGGTGTATGTGTCTGCATTGTATAATTTGACGTTGAAGGTATAACCATGCTTGGTCTTCAAGTAAACTTTTTTTACCTTCATAGTTTTGTTAGGACTGAAACCTATCTTATCCAAGACAAAAATTCTTGTATGGCAGGGGATACGCTAGTAGAATAGTGAAAAAATTAAAATTAAAAGTTGAAGCAAATGAAGCATAAGTCATGCTTAATTATGAAAAAAGACTTGTTGTTCTGACTTACTGTATCCACTTCGAAGTTCTCATCCAGCTTGATGCTGAAGCGCCTATCATCAACTAGAAAATTTCTGCCGCACAGGCCGCGCTGGTCTTCGCAGTATTCGCACATAATGAAATCGTGTTCGTCGTCAGACGACATTCCTATGTTCATAGATGAAACATTAAACACTTATTAGTTCTATTAATTCAACTAATTCAACTAGTTCTGTTAATTCAACTAGTTCAACTAATTAATTCAACTAAGCACTTACGAAAAATATACCTAAATAAAGTAGCTCAACTAATTCAACTAAACTAGTTCTATTAATTTTCTAACTAATAATAAGGTAGCTAGTTCTATATAATAAATGTTAATTAGATAATCAAATCTCATATAACTAAATTAAATATATATATCTAACATATAATTTATATCGAATTCATTTAACATTTGACATTAATATCTAACATTTGTTCATATATAGGTGAAACATTAAACACTTACTAGTTCTATTAATTCAACTAAATAAACTAGTTCTATTAATTCAACTAAGCATTTACTAAAAATAAACTAATTTATATCTAATTTTTTATATAGTTTTTTCTTTTTTGCTTTATTTTTTTCTATTTATTTCAGAGTAGTTTTTTTTCTTTTCTGCTATATTTATTTTCTTCTATTTATTTCTGAGTAGTTTTTTCTTTTCTGCTATATTTTTTTTCTTTTCTGCTATTTTTTCTTTTCTGCTTTTTTTCTTTTCTGCTTTTTTATTTTCTTCTATTCATTTATTTTTATATACCATGCCAAGTTGATGGTTGAAAGTTGATGGCGTGGCTTTGAATAATAAGTTTAAAAAAAGTCTGGAGTTATAATAAGTTTAAAAAAATGAAGTGCCGATGTAACAGATGAGTTCTCGTCCGAAACCCTGATACTCTGAAAGAGATTGTCCAGTTTGTACACGAAGTGCGTCCAGTTTTTGCCGTGACCCTCTCTACTCTTTCGCACATGCTATGCGGGTGAAATGATGATACCATGCCAAGTTTTAACATTTTCACAGTTCATTTTGTAGTGATTTTCAATTTCACGGTCATTTAGCTCTCTAAACAATTAGGTAAACGTATGAAAAACAGCAAATGATGTCAGAAAATGTTGGAAATTGATGACGTCGCTTTGAATGTTGCATACTGAACACAAAAGAAGTTCGGAGTTCAAATAAGTTATTAAAAATATAAAAGAGGTGCAATGCTGGTTAATTTGCTTCAAGCCTTTCGGAATAGTGTAGACTGCACTGCACATAGTGTTGGGGAACGTAGTAATTTCAAAATATTCCTACGCACACGCAAGATCATGGTGATGCATAGCAACGAGAGGGGAGAGTGTTGTCTACGTACCCTCATAGACCGGCAACAGAAGCGTTGACACAACGTAGAGGAAGTAGCCGTACGTCTTCCCGATCCGACCGATCCAAGTACCGAACGTACGGCACCTCCGAGTTCTACACATGTTAAACTCGGTGACGTCCCTCGAGCTCCAATCCAGCCGAGGGTTGAGGGAGAGTTTTGTCAGCACGACGGCGTGATGATGGTGATGATGTTCTACCGACGCAGGGCTTCGCCTAAGCACCGCTACGGTATCACCGAGGTGGAATATGGTGGAAGGGGGCACCACACACGGCTAAGGAACGATCACGAAGATCAACTTGTGTGTCATGGGGTGTCCCCTGCCCCCGTATATAAATGAGGGAGGGGGGAGGTGCGGCCGGCCCCTAGGGGTGCGCCTGGAGGAGTCCTACTCCCACCAGGAGTAGGACTCCCCCCTCTTGCCTTGTTGGAGAAGGAAAGGGGAAGGGGGAAAGAGGAAAGGGGGGCGCCGGCCCCCCTTCCTTGTCCTATTCAGACTAGGGGGGAGGGGCCGCGCGGCCTGCCCTGGCCGGCCCTCCTCTTCTCCCTTAGGACCCATGTAGGCCCATTAACCCCCGGGGGTGTTCCGGTAACCCCGCGGTACTCCGGTAAAATCCTGATTTCACTCGGAATGTTTCCGATATCCAAATATAGGCTTCCAATATATCAATCTTTATGTCTCGACCATTTCGAGACTCCTCGTCATGTCCGTGATCACATCCGGGACTCCGAACAACCTTCGGTACATCAAAACACAAAAACCCTAATTACGATCGTCACCGAACTTTAAGCGTGTGGACCCTACGGGTTCAAGAACTATGTAGACATGACCGAGACACGTCTCCGGTCAATAACCAATAGCGGAACCTGGATGCTCATATTGGTTCCTACATATTCTACGAAGATCTTTATTGGTCAGACCGCATAACAACATACGTTGTTCCCTTTGTCATCGATATGTTACTTGCCCGAGATTCGATCGTCGGTATCTCAATACCTAGTTAAATCTCGTTACCGGCAAGTCTCTTTACTCGTTCCGTTATACATCATCCCGCAACTAACTCACACTACAAGGATTCTAGCATCTTTGATCAACGAGCTAGTCAAGTAGAGGCATACTAGTGACACTCTGTTTGTCTATGTATTCACACATGTATTATGTTTCTGGTTAATACAATTCTAGCATGAATAATAAACATTTATCATGATATAAGGAAATAAATAATAACTTTATTATTACCTCTAGGGCATATTTCCTTCAGTCTCCCACTTGCACTAAAGTCAATAATCTAGTTCACATCGCCATGTGATTTAAAACCAATAGTTCACATCACCACGTGATTAACACCCATAGTTCACATCGACATGTGACCAACACCCAAAGGGTTTACTAGAGTCAATAATCTAGTTCACATCGCTATGTGATTAACACCCAAAGAGTACTGAGGTGTGATCATGTTTTGCTTGTGAGAGAAGTTTAGTCAACGGGTCTGCTACATTCAGATCCGTGAGTATTTTGCAAATTTCTATGTCAACAATGCTCTGCATAGAGCTACTCTAGCTAATTGCTCCCACTTTCAATATGTATCCAGATTGAGATTTAGAGTCATCTGGATCAGTGTCAAAATTTGCATCGACGTAACCCTTTACGACGAACCTTTTGTCACTTCCATAATCGAGAAACATATCCTTATTCCACTAAGGATAATATTGAACAATGTCCAGTGATCTACTCCTAGATCACTATTGTACTCCTTTGCCAAACTCAGGGCAGGGTATACAATAGGTTTGGTACACAGCATGGCATACTTTATAGAACCTATGGCTGAGGCATACGGAATGACTTTCATTCTCTCTCTATCTTCTTCCGTGGTCGGGTTTTGAGTCTTACTCAACTTCACACCTTGTAACACATGCAAGAACTCCTTCTTTGACTGTTCCATTTTGAACTACTTCAAAATCTTGTCAAGGTATGTACTCATTGAAAAACTTATCAAGCGTCTTGATCTATCTCTATAGATCTTGATGCTCAATATGTAAGCAGCTTCACCGAGGTCTTTCTTTGAAAAAAACTCCTTTCAAACATTCCTTTATGCTTTGCAGAATAATTCTACATCATCTCCGATCAACAATATGTCATACATATACTTACCAGAAATGTTGTAGTCCTCCCACTCACTTTCTTGTAAATACAGGCTTCACCGCAAGTCTGTATAAAACTATATGCTTTGATCAACTTATCAAAGTGTCTATTCCAACTCCGAGATGCTTACACCAGTCCATAGATGGATCGCTGGAGCTTGCATATTTTGTTAGTACCTTTAGGATCGACAAAACCTTCTGGTTGCATCATATACAACTCTTCTTTAATAAATCCTATTAAGGAATGCAGTTTTGTTTATCCATTTGCCAGATTTCATAAAATGCGGCAATATCTAACATGATTCGGACAGACTTAAGCATAGATACGAGTGAGAAATTCTCATCGTGGTCAACACCTTGAACTTGTCGAAAACCTTTTTGCGACAATTCTAGCTTTGTAGATAGTAACACTACTATCAGCGTCCGTTTTCCTCTTGAAGATCCATTTAATATCAATGGCTCGCCAATCTTTGGGCAAGTCAATCAAAGTCCATACTTTGTTCTTATACATGGATCTCATCTCAGATTTCATGGCCTCAAGCCATTTCGCGGAATCTGGGCTCATCATCGCTTCCTCATAGTTCGTAGGTTCGTCATGGTCAAGTAACATGACCTCCAGAACAGGATTACCGTACCACTCTGGTGCGGATCTCACTCTGGTTTATCTACGAGGTTCGGTAGTAACTTGATCTGAAGTTACATGATCATCATCATTAGCTTCCTCACTAATTGGTGTAGTAGTCACAGGAACAAATTTCTGTGATGAACTACTTTCCGATAAGGGAGCAGGTACAGTTACCTCATCAAGTTCTACTTTTCTCCCACTCACTTCTTTTGAGAGAAACTCCTTCTCTAGAAAGGATCCATTCTCAGCAATGAATATCTTGCCTTCAGATCTGTGATAGAAGGTGTACCCAACATTTTCTTTTGGGTATCCTATGAAGACGCACTTCTCCGATTTGGGTTTGAGCTTATCAGGTTGAAACTTTTTCACATAAGCATTGCAACCTCAAACTTTAAGAAACGACAGCTTAGGTTTCTTGCCAAACCATAGTTCATACGGTGTCATCTCGGCGGATTTAGATGGTGCCCTATTTAACGTGAATGTAGCTGTCTGTAATGCATAACCTCAAAACTATAGTGGTTAATCGGTAAGAAACATCATAGATTGCACTATATCCAATAATAGTACGGTTATGACGTTCGGACACACCATTATGCTGTGGTGTTCCAGGTGGCACAATTTGTGAAACTATTCCATATTGTTTTAATTAAAGACCAAACTCGTAACTCAAATATTTGTCTCTGCGATCAGATCGTAGAAACTTTATTTTCTTGTCAAGATGATTTCCACTTCACTCTGAAGTTTTTGAACTTTTCAAATGTTTCAGACTTATGTTTCATCAAGTTGATATACCCATATCTGCTCAAATCATTTGTGAAGGTCAGAAAATAACGATACCCGCCGCGAGCCTCAACATTCATCGGACTGCATACATCAGTATGTATTATTTCCAATAAGTCAGTTGCTTGCTCCATTGTTCCGGAGAACGGAGTCTTAGTCATCTTGCCCATGAGGCACGGTCCGCAAGCATCAACTGATTCATAATCAAGTGATTCCAAAAGCCCATCAGCATGGATTTTCTTCATGCGCTTTACACCAATATGACCTAAACGGCAGTGCCACAAATAAGTTGCACTATCATTATTAACTTTGCATCTTTTGGCTTCAATATTATGAGAATGTGTATCACCACAATCGAGATCCAACAAACCATTTTCATTGGGTGTATGACCATAGAAGGTTTTATTCATGTAAACAGAACAACAATTTATTCTCTTACTTAAATGAATAACCGTATTGCAATAAACATGATCAAATCATATTCATGCTCAACGTAAACACCAAATAACACTTATTTAGGTTCAACACTAATCCCGAAAGTATAGGGAGTGTGCGATGATGATCATATCAATCTTGGAACCACTTCCAACACACATCGTCACTTCACCCTTAACTAGTCTTTGTTCATTCTGCAACTCCCGTTTCGAGTTACTACTCTTAGAAACCGAACCAATATCAAATACCGAGGGGTTGCTACGAACATTAGTAAGATACACAACAATAATCTATATATCAAATATACCTTTGTTCACTTTGCCATCCTTCTTATCCGCCAAATACTTGGGGCAGTTCCGCTTCCAGTGACCAGTCCCTTTGTAGTAGAGGCACTTGGTCTCAGGCTTAGGACCAGACTTGGGCTTCTTCACTTGAGCAGCAACTTGCTTGCCGTTCTTCTTGAAGTTCCCTTTCTTTCCCTTTGCCCTTTTCTTGAAACTAGTGGTCTTGTTAATCATCAACACTTGATGCTCTTTCTTGATTTCTACCTTCATCGATTTCATCATCATGAAAAGCTCGGGAATCATTTTCATCATCCCTTGCATACTATAGTTCATCACGAAGTTCTACTAACTTGGTGATGGTGACTAGAGAATTCTGTCAATCACTATTTTATCTGGAAGATTAACTCCCACTTGATTCAAGCGATTGTAGTACCCAGACAATCTGAACACATGCTCACTGCTTGAGCTATTCTCCTCTATCTTTTAGCTATAGAACTTGTTGGAGACTTCATATCTCTCAACTCGGGTATTTGCTTGAAATATTAACTTTAACTCCTGGAACATCCATATGATCCATGACGTTCAAAACGTCTTTGAAGTCCCGATTCTAAGCTGTTAAGCATGGTGCACTAAACTATCAAGTAGTCATCATATTGATCTAGCCAAACGTTCATGACGTCTGCATCTGCTCCTGCAATAGGTCTGTCACCTAGCGGTGGATTAAGGACATAATTCTTCTGTGCAGCAATGAGGATAATCCTTAGATCACGGATCCAATCCGCATCATTGCTACTAACATTTTTCAACTTAGTTTTCTCTAGGAACATATCAAAAATAAAATAGAGGAGATAAACGTGAGCTATTGATCTACAACATAGATATGCTATTACTACCAGGACTAAGTTCATGATAAATTAAAGTTCAATTAATCATATTACTTAAGAACTCCCACTTAGATAGACATCCCTCTAATCATCTAAGTGATCACGTGATCCATATCAACTAAACCATAACTGATCATCGCGTGAAATGGAGTAGTCTTCAATGGTGAACATCATTATGTTGATCATATCTACTATATGATTCACGCTCGACCTTTCGGTCTCCAGTGTTCCGAGGCCATATCTGCATATGCCAGGCTCATCAAGTTTAACCTGAGTATTTCTACGTGTGCAAAACTGGCTTGCACCCGTTGTACATGGACGTAGAGCTTATCACACCCGATCATCACGTGGTGTCTGGGCACGACGAACTTTGGCAACGGTGCATACTCAGGGAGAACACTTTTATCTTGAAATTTAGTGATAGATCATCTTATAATGCCACGATCAATCAAAGCAAGATAGGATGCATAAAAGATAAACATCACATGCAATCAATATAAGTGATATGATATGGCCATCATCATCTTGTACTTGTGATCTCCATCTCTGAAGTACCGTCATGATCACCATCGTCACCGGCGCGACACCTTGATCTCCATCGTAGCATTGTTGTCGTCTTGCCAATCTTATGCTTCCACGACTATCGCTACCGCTTAGTGATAAAGTAAAGCATTACAGCGCGATTGCATTGCATACAATAAAGCGACAACCATATGGCTCCTGCCAGTTGCCGATAACTCGGTTACAAAACATGATCATCTCATACAATAAAATTTAGCATCATGTCTTGACCATATCACATCACAACATGCCCTGCAAAAGCAAGTTAGACGTCCTCTACTTTGTTGTTGCAAGTTTTGCATGGCTGCTACGGGCTTAGCAAGAACCGTTCTTACCTAGGCATCAAAACCACAACAATAGTTTGTCAAGTTGGTGCTGTTTTAACCTTCGCAAGGACCGGGCGTAGCCACACTCGATTCAACTAAAGTTGGAGAAACTGACACCCGCCAGCCACCTGTGTGCAAAGCACGTCGGTAGAACCAGTCTTGCGTAAGCGTAAGCGTACGCGTAATGTCGGTCCGGGACGTTTCATCCAACAATACCGCCGAACCAAAGTATGACATGCTGGCAAGCAGTATGACTTATATCGCCCACAACTCACTTGTGTTCTTCTCGTGCATATACCATCAACGCAGAAAACCTGGCTCGGATGCCATTGTTGGGGAATGTAGTAATTTCAAAATATTCCTACGCACACGCAAGATCATGGTGATGCATAGCAACGAGAGGGGAGAGTGTTGTCTATGTACCCTCGTAGACCGGCAATGGAAGCATTGACACAACGTAGAGGAAGTAGTCGTACGTCTTCCCGATCCGACCGATCCAAGTACCGAACGTACGACACCTCTGAGTTCTGCACACGTTCAACTCGGTGACGTCCCTCGAGCTCCAATCCAGCCGAGTGTTGAGGGAGAGTTTTGTCAGCACGACGGCGTGATGATGGTGATGATGTTCTACCGACGCAGGGCTTCGCCTAAGCACCGCTACGGTATGACCGAGGTGGAATATGGTGGAAGGGGGCACCGCACACGGCTAAGGAACGATCACGAAGATCAACTTGTGTGTCATGGGGTGCCCCCTGCCCCCGTATATAAAGGAGGGAGGGGGGAGGTGCGGCCGGCCCCTAGGGGTGCGCCTGGAGGAGTCCTACTCCCACCGGGAGTAGGACTCCCCCCTCTTGCCTTGTTGGAGAAGGAAAGGGGAAGGGGGAAAGAGGAAAGGGGGGCGCCGCCCCCCCTTCCTTGTCCTATTCGGACTAGGGGGGAGGGGCCGCGCGGCCTGCCCTCCTCTTCTCCCTTAGGACCCATGTAGGCCCATTAACCCCCGGGGGGGTTCCGGTAACCCCCCGGTACTCTAAAATCCCGATTTCACCCGGAACGTTTCCGATATCCAAATATAGGCTTCCAATATATCGATCTTTATGTCTCGACCATTTCGAGACTCCTCGTCATGTCCGTGATCACATCCGGGACTCTGAACAACCTTTGGTACATGAAAACACAAAAACCCTAAGTACGATCATCACCAAACTTTAAGCGTGCGGACCCTACGGGTTCGAGAACTATGTAGACATGAGCGAGACACGTCTCCGGTCAATTACCAATAGTGGAACCTGGATGCTCATATTGGTTCCTACATATTCTACGAAGATCTTTATCGGTCAGACCGCATAACAACATACGTTGTTCTCTTTGTCATCGGTATGTTACTTGCCCGAGATTCGATCGTCGGTATCTCAATACCTAGTTAAATCTCGTTACCGGCAAGTCTCTTTACTAGTTCTGTAATACATCATCCCGCAACTAACTCATTAGTTGCACTACTTGCAAGGCTTAAGTGATGTGCATTACCGAGAGGGCCCAGAGATACCTCTCCGACAATCGGAGTGACAAATCCTAATCTTGAAATATGCCAACCCAACAAGTACCTTCGGAGACACCTGTAGAGCACCTTTATAATCACCCAGTTACGTTGTGATGTTTGGTAGCACACAAAGTGTTCCTCTGGTAAATGGGAGTGAAAGATCGAGGATGTTGCCTAGAGGGGGGGGGTGAATAGGCGCTTTAAAATAATTATGGTTTAGGCTTGAACAAATGCGGAATAAACCTAGCGGTTAATTTGCTAAGCACAAAACCTAAAACAACTAGGCTCACCTATGTGCACCAACAACTTATGCTAAGCAAGATAAGCAACTATGTGATAGCAAGATATATGACAAAGAACAATATGGCTATCACAAAGTAAGGTGCATAAGTAAAGGGCTCGGGTAAGAGATAACCGAGGCACGCGGAGATGACGATGTATCCCGAAGTTCACACCCTTGCGGATGCTAATCTCCGTTTGGAGCGGTGTGGAGGCACAATGCTCCCCAAGAAGCCACTAGGGCCACCGTAATCTCCTCACGCCCTCGCACAATGCAAGATGCCGTGATTCCACTAAGGGACCCTTGAGGGCAGTCACCAAACCCGTACAAATGGCAACCCATGGGGGCGGTCACCGAACCCGTACACTTTGGCAACCCTTGGGGGCGGTCACCGGTACCCGTCAAATTACTCGGGGCTTTACACCATGGGGGCGGTCACCGAACCAGAACCTAATTGAAGACCCCAACGCTTGCCCGGAGCTTTACACCACAATGATTGAGCTCCGAACACCACCAACCATCTAGGGTGCCCAAACACCCAAGAGGAACAAGCTCAAGGGTACCAAGCACCCAAGAGTAATAAGCTCCCCAACTTGTAACTTCCACGTATCACCGTGGAGAACTCAAACCGATGCAGAAATGCAATGGCAAGGGCACATAGAGTGCCCAAGTCCTTCTCTCTCAAATCCCACCAAAGCAACTAATGCTAGGGAGGAAAGTGAGAGGAAGAACAAGAAGGAGAACACCAAGAACTCCAAGATCTAGATCCATGGGGTTCCCCTCACACAGAGGAGAAAGTGATTGGTGAAAGTGTGGATCTAGATCTCCTCTCTCTTTTCCCTCAAAAACTAGCAAGAATCCATGGAGGGAATGAGAGTTAGCAAGCTCAAAGAAGGTCAACAATGGGGGCAAAAACGAGCTCAAGAGATAGGGAACCATTGATGAAGAAGACCCCCTTAAATAGGTCCCCACGAATCTGCCCGTTGTGTACAGAACAACATAGGAGCGGTAAAACCTCTATGAGCACCGGTACAACCGGTAACAGGCAATAAGCGGTACAACCGGCCCACAACCGCCCAACAACCGCACCACAACAGAGACTAGTCCGGTGGTAGAGCGGTACATGACCGGTACAACCTCCCGACCAATTATGGAGCGGTACAACCGCTCCAAACACTGGTTGTACCGGTCAAGCGGTGCAACCTCTCCATGGGGAGGTACAACCTCTCTGTGTAAAACAAGCAATATCAAAACAGCCACAACTTTCGCATACGAGCTCCGAATTCGACGAAATCAACTTTGTTGGAAAGCTAACGACAAGGGCTAACACAATCTTGAGAGAAATATCAATAAGAAGCAAATGAGAAAAGGACCATAATAAAATGGT